>NC_137010.1:34380926-34425926 GCF_032717465.1 Coenobita brevimanus
CACCCATTCCTTCCTCTCCGTCATCATTCGTAACCCTCTCCCCTTCCCTCCACCATCTTAGAATGTCACCCCTTTCATCATCTACTGTAAGCTCTCCCTCTTTTACCCCCTTCCTATTTCCCTTCCATTATCCACTCCATTCTGCCCTTCCCTTCGTCGTCTATAGCCCCTCCCTTACCCACTCACTCGTGTTATGCCCTTATCCACCTCACTCCACTCCTCCCTTCATTACCTTTCCCTGCACCACCCGTCCTTTCATCACCTGTGCCCTCTCCCTCACTCCCCCTACCCACCCCACTTCATCCCTTCCTTTATGGCCTGTACTCCCTCCCCTACTCTAAACCACCCCACCCTACCCGACCCCTCTTCTCTTTTTATCATCCGTAGACCCCCACCCCAACCATCATGCCTCTAGTCAAGCCATCCTGCGCCGCCTCCTTTCAATGTGTATTCCCCTTACCGTATCCTCCTACCTCTCCCCATCCCACCCTGCCCCTTCCCACTTCATTTACTGTATACCCTCACCCTTTCCCCACCGACCCCACTTCATCACCCTACTTCTATCCACCCCATTCCTCCCTTCCCTATATCATCTACTGTATACCTTCGTCTCCCACCCCCACGCACCCCACCTCACCTTTCTTTTTCTCAGCTGCATACCCCGCACCGCCTACAACTATTCACCCTCCTTATTCCACCCCTTCTTTCATCATCTGTTGTATACACTCCTCCTTATCTCACCAGTTCCATCCTTTCCATTATTATCTACTGTATACTCCTTTCTTACCACCTACCTCCTTCCCTGGTCTTCTGTAACTCCCCCCCCCTTTCTTCCACTCTGCTCTGCCTCTTCCTTCATCATTTAGTAAATAAACCCCTCCCTTTCTCTCCCTATCCATACCTATTCCACCCTGCCCCCTCCCATCGTCATCTATTGTCACGTATTGCTCTTCTCACCCGTCCCCTCCTTTGTGCGGTAGTTATTAAGGTAGGCTGTGTTACTCGGCATCCTCTCCCTCCCTCCCTCTCTCTCAGTCCCTTCCATCATCGTCAACCTCCCAACTCTCTCCCCTGTACACACACACACACACACACACACACACACACACACACACACACACACACACACACACACACACACACACACACACACACACACACACACACACACACAGCTGCGGTCAAGGCTGGCAGAACGTTTCCTTTCGTTGTGTGGACACGGTGGGGAGTCATTCGGGGGGTAAAAAAGCGAGGATGTTGGGTGAAAATCTAAACCGCTTTACTGCCATGAAACATTTTTGTATTTTTTTATTATCTTCAGACGATTTCATTTAACGCTTTTCTTGCGGTGAGTTTATTCAGCTGAGTAAAATCGACGGATGTTAGCTGAAATATTACATGAATTTCTTAATAGCTTGGTCAAAACATTAAGGGAATTGGTTTCTTATATCTGTGCAGGGATGGTTACTCAGAGCCAAGTGAAGTCATCTAACGCTGCCCAAAATTAATATACTTGGTTCGCAGTTCGCATTTATAAGGTTGACTGTACTCCCTTCACCTTAACTTGGCTCAGATTTTCATCATTTTGCAACCTATTTAATGTACCTCACTGGCAGAAAAAGACAGTGCTATGGCTCTGCTTCCTGCTCTGGCATTTCTTCGTGGCTAACATCATATTCTGGTGGTTATCTTTTGTAACATGTCAACACGCAAGATGGAGAGAAGGCAGTTGTAGGCGAAGTTAAAATAAAAATGGTGAAACTATCTCCATGAACCACTTCCTTCCGATTATGTGTTTACTTTTTTTCCTTTGCCTCCTCCAGACGATTCTGTTCAGTTTAAGGAGAAGTCAATCAGAAGTTAAATAAAAAAAAATTGGCTGGTGGTAGGGCGAGTAAACTGAAAAAAACAAAAAAAATGAAGGGTTCCCCAATGCTAAACTCCTCCACTGTGAAAGATCTCCCCAAAACTAATAAATTCGTCGGGTGGTAGTCATAGCGAAACGGAAAAAGATATTCTCGGGCCAAAGTGGGTTTAATACGAGACAGAAATTCCATAGCCATATATATATATATATATATATATATATATGGAAGGGTGTGTGAAAGGAGGAAATTGAAAGTAAATGAGAATAAGAGTAAAGTGATGAAGTGTACGAGGTTGATAGATGGTAGGGGGATGAATATAGTTTTGAATGGTGAGTTGCTTGAGGAGGTAGATTGTTTTAAATATTTAGGGTCACATGTTGCTGTGGATGGAAGAATAGATGCAGAAGTGAAGTTTAGAATAAATGAAGTAGGAAAGGTGCTGGGAGGAATGAAAAAAGGGTTTAAATGTCGTTCGCTTAGAATGGATGTAAAGAGAAGGCTGTATGAGGGTGTTGTGGTACCGACTGCGTTATATGGGGCTGAAACATGGAATATGGGTGTAGCAGAGAGGAAAAGTTTGAATGTAATGGAGATGAGGTGTCTGAGGAGTATGTGTGGAGTGACGCGTATGGATCAGGTGCGAAATGATGAAGTGCGAAGGAGAACTGGAGTTGTTCGGGAGATGGCTGGTAGAGTTGAGCAGAGGGTGTTGCGATGGTTTGGGCATATGGAGAGAATGGATAATGAGCGATTGGTGAAAAAGATAACTAGATCTGATGTGAGAGGTGTAAGGCTGAGAGGAAGACCACGAATAGGATGGATGGACAGTGTGAAGAGAGCGCTGGATGCAAGAGGGATGTCTGTTGAGCAAGGAAGAGTGGCTGTGCGTGACAGAAATAAATGGAGAGAAATTGTGAATTAATAAGTGATGACGCAGCCCTGAGGGGATATTCTCCCGCATTTTGGTCTGATCAGCTAGTCAGGTCAGGTGCGGGTAAGGGGATGGGTCTGTTATGATGTGGCAGGGGTAAACCAGTTCTGCTGTCGGGCCCTGCTGCGGATGTCACTGATTGCATTGCGCAGTTGACCCTTGTGCGGTGTGGTGCGGTGAGGATCTGTCCGTTCTCCCCTTTGGGGCTAAGATGCGAATGAATGTGTTTGAATGGATGAGTAAATGGGGAGTGTGTCGTCCTGTCTCGGCTACCTCCCTTTCCTTGGGGGAAGCAGCCTAGATATATATATATATATATATATATATATATATATATATATATATATATATATATATATATATATACACACAGTAGGCGAAGAGTAAAAAAAAATACAGTATGTGGACAGACAGACGAAGAAAAAAGCTGCAATAGATGGATAGACAGAGAACAGAAAAAAGAACAGACAGACAGATAGAGAGTAAAATATGTCATCTGGACGTTGGAATCTTGGTTGTGTAAAATAAATTGTGTGGTGACATTTTCTGCTTCGTGGAGTATTGTGTTTTCCCTGGATTTTTGTATATGAAATGTCGCCAAGTGTGACGAAATTTTGCTGGTGCTGAAAATACTAACCATTTGTCACTAAAACTGCACCGGGTTATACTCTTGACATAGTAACACCTTTTCCTTAACTGTTTAATTTGCATATTTCGTCTTGATATTCCTTTGCATGATATTTATGCATTTTTTTTTTTTTTTACCTCGATAAGTGTTACAGTGGGGAGTAAAATCGTATGACTTTAGCCAGAGTAAAATAGATAAGTTGTCAGCCGATGTTTGAGGCTTAATATGAACATAGTTGACATTCATAACTGGCATTTGTAATATACAGGATTATGTTAAAGTGTAAGAGGCAAACTAAACCGCTTAGGAAAAGGTATTACGAAATCTAAACCAGCACAAATACGACACTTGAAGGCCGTAATAATTTGTTAATGTTGGTGCTGTACGTTATTATTACTGTTATTATTATTATTATTATATTATTATTATTATTATTATTATTATTATCATTATTAAACTTCCCACATCCCTGTGAGAAGTTTCCTTGTTTTGTCAGTATTATTATTATTATTATTCTAAGGAAGATCTGAATTACTGTCAATTGCATACCGTTTGAGCTACAGCCTTCATTCTTTGCCATATTATAGCATATTAGTTGGCTGCTTCATCTGACCAAATATCCTCCTGATCCGACGACCGGAACCCGGATAGGATCCGGAAAAATAATCTGACTCTAAAGCTCAAGAACCACTTGAGTTAGAGGGCTGACATTTTTATGGCATATACTTGGGACATGGTTGAATTCTATACTTAATATAGTCCAAATCGGATCATCATTCTTCAAGATCGCTTATGATCCAAAATTTTGAACTACGGAAGACACAGAAGTCATCTGTTTTACATGAAAGAATAAAGGCAGTCCCACCAAACTTGGTGGACTTATACAGTAGATATTGATGACCTAAGAAGATATGCACAAGATCAATGGCCTTGACCTCAAGGCCCCTTTATAGCTCGGCTTCCATTAGGCAATGGCTGTGGGAAGTTTTTCATCATAATTGTCCTTTGACAATTTTACGGCGTTCTCGTTGTTATTATTGTTTTTGTTATTATTATTATTATTATTACTATTACTTAGTGTTCGTTTGAAATTATAAGAATAGGGGCTAAATTAATGTTTAATCCGATAACAACCATACTTATATGTAATGAGACCCAGGTAAGATGGTAAATAATTTTCGTACTTAATATGGGTGTAGCAGAGAGGAAAAGTTTGAATGTAATGGAGGTGAGGTGTCTGTGGAGTACGTGTGGAGTGACGCGTGTGGATCGGGTGCGAAATGATGAAGTGCGAAGGAGAACTGGAGTTGTTTGGGAGATGGCCGATCGAGTTGAGCAGAGGGTGTTGCGATGGTTTGTGCATATGGAGAGAATGGATAATGAGCGATTGGTGAAAAAGATAACTAGATCTGATGTGAGAGGTGTAAGGCTGAGAGGGAGACCACGAGTAGGATGGATGGACAGTGTGAGGAGAGCGTTGGATGCGAGAGGGATGTCTGTTGAGCAAAGAAGAGTGGCTGTGCGTGACAGAAATAAGTGGAGAGAAATTGTGAATGAATAAATGATGACACAGCCCTGAGGGGATATTCTCCCGCATTTGGTCTGATGAGCTAATCAGATCAGGTGCGGGTAAGGGGATGGGTCTTTTATGATGTGGCAGGGGTAAATCAGCTCTGCTGCGGATGTCACTGATTGCACTGCGCAATTGACCCTCGTGCGGTGTGGTGCGGTGAGGATCTGTCCCTTCTCCCCTTTGGGGCTAAGATGCGAATGAATGTGTTTGAATGGGGATGAGTAAATGGGGAGGGTGTCGTCTTGTCTCGGATACCTCCCTTTCCTTGGGGGGAAGCAGCCTAGGTATATAGATATAGAGAGATAATGTATTAATCTATTTGTATATGTCTATCTATCTTCATGTCTCTATCTGTGTATCTATCTGTGTATCCATCTATCTGTTTATCTGTCTATCTACCTGTCTATCTACCTATATATACAGTATGATCTATCTGTCTGTCTATCTGTATAATTTATTCATGTCTGTCTATCTATCTATCTCTGTCTATCTGTCTGTCTGTCTATCTATCTATATATCTATCTGTCTATCTATATCCACCTATCTATCTTCTGTGTCTGTCTATCTTTATATCTATCTATCTTCTATCTACAATATATGTCTATCCTTCTATTTCTGTCTATATGTCTACATACACACTCGGAGAGAGAGAGAGAGAGAGAGAGAGAGAGAGAGAGTGAGAGAGAGAGAGAGAGAGAGAGAGAGAGCGAGAACTAATCCTGCATGACCGCCTTGTACGTGAAGTGACAGGAAGTGACAGTAGGCAGTACAGCAGGAAACTGAAGAGTCTACGTAGATACAAAGAACGTGTGAGGCGAGGTAGTTTTTGTTCATTTTCCCCTTATATTCTTTTTGATCCCACTTTTCCATTTCCTACTTGACAAGCTGTTGATATATAAATGTTGGCTGTCTAACTTCTTGATGTTTTTCCCCACTAATTCTGAGGTGTCCAGAACTCCTTGGATAGCTGTAATTCTGTCTAGCTTGCTTTTGCTTCCAATATATATATATTTTTTTCTCAGGTCACGCTGTATAATAATTTCTTAGATTATCGGTACCCCCCCCTCTCTCTCTCTCTCTCTCTCTCTCTCTCTCTCTAATTCATTCATCCCGTGAACCCTGTGCTCTAGAAAGTCAGTCATCACCTTACATCATGTTTTTATTCATATTTTCCTTAATTAAACCCGACACTATGGTATTTAGCTTCCCAGTGGCGCCATGTCAGTTTTTATACGCCGTACTTGGACTTTTTTTTCCCACCTGCTAATCAGGAACCCATGAGGTGCGTAGAGCGACCTTGAAGTCAGGTATTTTTCGTAACATTACAAAAAACCTCGAGTGCGATGTGAAAATTATGCCCAGTCACCCTGCACCTGCCACTGCTATGACGTCTGGTTGTAGTCTTTTTCTGTGTCTTTTTTTACCGCCAGACGATTTTATTTAGCGTCGGGGAGATTTTTGGTAGTGAGGAGGTAATGGTGTTTATACCTGGCCCCTCCACTCTCTTAACCCAGGCGCTTCTTTTCAGCAGCGCGACCCGCCCAAGGAGAAATGATAAGGAGTAATTGTGGGAAAGAGGGCTAGGATGGTGACGATGATCATATAATAATAATAACAACAACAACAACAATAATAATAATAATAATAATAATAATAGTAATAATAATAATAATAATAATGATAATAATAATAATAATAATGAAGTAATCCCTTGCTGTACCATACCTGCTAGACCAGATATCGGATTTCACGAACAATGAGGGGCCTCTGGATAAACCCTTGGACACACCTTCATACAGATCGGGTGTCAGCCAGTAAGTGGGAAAAACCATGCGGACTCACCAGACAACTTTTCACCCACCGGACATTTTTTGCATTTAACATACTATCCGTTACATGGAGCGCCTGATGCAAGCCTACCAGATCCCTTTCCTGGTGCGGGGTGACTCAGAACACTTAGAACACAGTTACCAACGCTGGCGGCCGTGTTTACCACCTGCTTGGACTAGTCATGGAGAAGGGCAATGACAAGGGCGTGAAATTATGAGCCAATTTAGTGTTGGTATAATTTTCATTTTTGGTACTAGAATATGCCATTTTATTCATTTATTTTCCATTATGTGCTTGAAATCCCACTTCTTAGGGGAGGGGAACCATCGGACTTATTTGTTTATCAGCTTTATTGGATCGGGCTTGCCCCCAGTTGATCCGGTATAACGAGGGTCTATTGAAGTAGTGTAATAATAATAATAATAATAATAATAATAATAATAATAATAATAATAAAACCACCACCAGGGCCAGTCCAAACATAAACCAGATAGCTTATAATTCCTTCCTAATATTCCCAGTTCTTATGTGGTCATATAAATGTGACGATCCCACCGCCCATCGTCGTAGGTCCTGCGTCACACAAGTGAGTAGGATGGAAGTGGGGCATGCGCGTGTTAGGAGAAATTAAAGGACCTTGCTGTAGGGACCTTATCGTTGGTAGTAGAAAGCTGGCCATCACTCTTCCCTGCCGGTGGCGCTTCACTCCTGTGTGTGTCGAACCCTAACCCTTTCACTGCCAGTGCCTTTTTTATCGTGTGTTCTTGCTGCCAACAGACACTTTTACTCAGCGTAGGAGGGACTTCGAACTGGAGAGTTTCATTATAGCCGTCATGAACCCTGTTGTAAGAAGAGGTATTCCCTGACTGAATACGGCTGTTTAGAGGTAACGAGAATACACATAACAAGATGTCACCGTACAGAGTTGATATTTAGTTATATTATGTGAGGACGGCCACCATCTACTCAATTAGTGTAGTGCTACCTTAAAGTGACTACACTGGGCAACAAACCATATGGTTTCCTGTAGTCCATGAAAACATTAACTGCGTTAGTTGGTACATTAAGTATGTAACCAAATGGATGCTTAGTGATCTAGTGGGTTAAGGCGCTGGAGCAGGATGTGGCACGTAACGTTTTTACAAATGAGTGGCTGGTCTGTATAAATCACATAATACCACTCCGAGGCAAGCGATTGATCCCTCGCCTTAAATGTCTTGGCCAGGCCTAATCGTTCAAGCCCCGATCTCCTGCGCATCAAAAAAAAAAAAAAAAAAAAAAAAAAAAAAAAGATCATTTATACGGACTACCAACATTAAGAAGAAATAAATAACAAACTAGAGAATACTAAGCTGTAATAGTCAAAATAAGCCGATAAGAAAGAGGTGCTTGGGAATATCTTAAAACCAAGAGAATACGGCGCATGTGAAATATATATATATATATATATATATATATATATATATATATATATATATATATATATATATATATATATATATATATATATATATATTTATATTTATATATATATATATATATATATATATATATATATATATATATATATATATATATATATATATATATATATATATTTTCTGTGTGTGTGTGTGTGTGTGTTTGTGTGTGTGTGTGTGTGTGTGTGTGTTTGTGTGTGTGTGTGTGTGTGTGTGTGTGTGTGTGTGTGTGCGCGCTCGCTAATATACGTTGCTAATGAACAGTATAATTTCTGCTGTACCGTGTGTGCGTTTTTCTTTTTACCAGTTGTGGCATGTGGTGGGTCTGGTGTGTGGTGTGTTAGCGGTCAAGGGCACAAGCATCAAGGTGAACCGAGACGGGCGGGTTCCTAGTTGACAGGGCAATAATAATTATCGTGGGGCTTTTCTTGCTGGTCATTTTCGTCTTTTTGCTTGCCAGGACAAGGCTGGGGTTAATTTGATGGAAATGTTTATATGTGATCTTTTTTCTTTCCTGGTTTGACGGCTGCCGATACTGACGTTGTTTAAGAACAGTCTGCTCGTATTACTTCCTTTACATTACTACTACTGCTACTACTACTATATTATTATTATTATTATTATTATTATTATGCTTATGATGATGCGGAGGACTAAATGAGAGAGAGAGAGAGAGAGAGAGAGAGAGAGAGAGAGAGAGAGAGAGAGAGAGATTAGCAGAAGAGATGTTAATGAAGTTTATAAGCGTTTTTTCTGCGGCTTGTCATCCTGTATGAACTCTGGGATTGGGTGTTTGGACTGGGTGTTTATATTAGGTGTTTGACAATAGATGAAGACACTCAGCACCAACGCAAGCATGACCTCTTTTGTATCATTTTCTTGCCACCCTTAGACGATTTTATTCAACTGATGGCGCTCCCTAAGAATAAATATACTAGAATGATATATTATAGCACTGAGACTTGATACCTGCCTTGATATTAATTTAGGCTTGGAAATTATTATACCTGAGAATTGATGCAGGTATATTACAGGTGAGCCGATTATTACCTTGAGTACATTGATAGGAGGCGGCAGGTGTAGCCATGATGGGAGTAGATGAGTTGCCCTTTATACCGGTAACACCTGTTCTCCTTGTGCTTTTGTCTGGCATGATTATAATTTGAGATAATAGTAGGATAAAGTAGTGGTAGCATTAGTATTATTCTAGTAGTAGTAGTAGTAGTAGTAGTAGTAATGAGAGGAGGGAATGAAGGGTAGAGAGAGTGGGGGAAAGGGAAGGGAATGGGAGTTAGGGGGGAGAGAGAGGAGAGAAGAGAGGATAGAGAGGGAGCGGGGAAGGGAAGGTGAGTGAGGGAGGAGGAGGCGGAGAGAGTTGAGGGAGGGAGGGGGGGAAGGAAGACGAATGGGGAGGAGGGAAAGTGGATGGGGAGAAGGAGAGAGATGAGGGAGGTAAAGGTAGATGGGGAAGAGGGGAGGTAACTCGATGAGGATAGGAGGAGAAGAAGAGAGATGAGGAAGAAAGCTCAGTGAGGGAGGGGGGATGAGGGAGGGAGAGGGAGATGATATGGGAAGAGAAAGAGAGGAATGTGGTGACGTGGCCTTAATGAGGGTCGTATCGTAATCGCCTAATTAACCACACGCAGGACCCCATGTTCCTGGCCTTTGCAGCCTTGCTATTTTTTCTTTTTTGTCTTTTGTACTTTATCCTTTCTTTTAAAACCCAACATACACAGAGTATTTAACTCTTCACTACGTAGAGGTGTATATATATACATATATATATATATATATATATATATATATATATAGAGAGAGAGAGAGAGAGAGAGAGAGAGAGAGAGAGAGAGAGAGAGGGGGTTAAAGAAATTTGTTGCTAAGCTCCACTACGAAAGATTTCCACAGAGTAAAAAGGAAGTCTTCTGGAGGCAGTACAATAAAATTTTAAAGAAGTTATCGCAGTGAAGAAATGAACGCGCCATATACTGAAATAATGTGTAGCCGGTTTGTTTCAGCCTGATGAACGTAGGCCTCTGCCACAGCTGGAATACTAATTCCTGATTGTATGAAATTCGATAAGCCTTTGTTATGAGGTAAAAATGAATCTCCTTGTGTATCACTCAAATCAGCATTCCATCCTGACTACATTTGGTCATGGACTGAACTAAAATAGATTAGGGATCTTCAGTAGATAAGAACAAACCTGCTGTGGTGGACGAGTCGCCTGTGAGCCTAAAAAGTGTACGAGAAAGTAGCCCATAGAGTGTCGTTTTATTTCTCCAGACGCTTTTACTCAGAACAGGGGAGGGTCTTTTGAACTGGAGGGCTAAGTTTGTGCTGGAGATGCTTCATAACTTGAGTGGAATTAGTCGTAGCCTGATTAAAATGAAAAGACGTCAGCGTGGAGTAGGGGGTAAGGTAATATTTGGGACAGAAAGGAGGCCAGGGTTATAGGCTAATTAACGCAGACTCGTATGACTCACTCTCAGCTGAATAAAATCATATGGCGTAAAATGGAACAGAATGCTAGAGTTGTTTTGACCATGAGACGGTTAATATTACCTGCATTAACACTCAGGCTCCTATGGTCACTCTCATCTGACTAAAATCGTCTTGCACTAGGTGATTAGAATACCAGAGTTAAGCGGACCATGAAAGGGTTAAGTAAAAACTGCTGGTGATGCAAGAGTGAATGAATGGAGAAGGGGGGCGAGAGGCTGGTGGCTGCTGCATTGATTATAGTAGTGGCTTAGTGTATTGTAGTGGTGGTGTTAATAATAATAATAGTAATAATAATAATAATAATAGTAATAGTAGTAGTAGTAGTAGCAGTAATAATACTAGCAGCTGCAGCAATAGTAGTAGTAGTAGTCGAACTGACTAAACAATACAGTAATAGTATGAAGAACCCGCAATAGAATACGGTAGTTGTTTGCAGCTGTAGTAACAGTTGTTATTGTTATATAATGGACGTACTGTTATAGAAGGAGCATTACAGTGAATTGCAGTAGTACGGTATTCACTAATTCCTTGTGAAGTTAGCACCGTAGTAATATCGGTGTAGACAATGACTAACTCATGATTCTACAGTATTTGTAGTTGTAAAATGAAGTAGTAAAGTGAGGTGGTGTTGCATATGATCAGTTGGTTCCAGCCTTAGCCTTGAGGGAGAGAGAAAGTGTGTGTATGTGTGTGTGTGCGTCTAGTCCCGCTAGGTTCAAGGTTACGCTACAGACGCACACACACACATATACATACATACAGACCTATACACATTCACGCAGGTCACAATGGCGTACCGAAGGGGATGGGGAGGGGTTGGGGCTTTCACCTCGTTCGGATCCACTCGTCTGACTTAATTCGGGGGTGTGCGAGCGCCGACTGTACTTCGATATTTATGTGTATGGCAGTAAGGTGGTTGATGTCCCTCTTCATTCATCTTTTCTGGTTTGCTTTAATATATTATTATAATCACGGAGGTCTGTGGCTGAAGTTTCATTTGTGTATTTATTTTTTTAGATATTTATTTATTTTCTCACATGATTACAATAAACTATCCGTTATATCTTCAGTGTTAGAGCTTTCAGAGTTTGTAGCCTTAAACATTTAAAACTTAAAGCAGAAATATCGAACATCTGAAAAGTTATCCTGACCCTGAAATACCCAGAATTGATTATAATGAAGGCTTATCTGAAGGCAAGAAATTATTGTTATTATTATTATTTTTTCCGAAATCCCCATCGCTGGACAAGAAAAAGCTTGTGTCTGTTCCTCATGTATCAGGACTTGAGGTGGTGAAATGGTTTTGTCACACTAACACGATTCTGGTGTTGAAACCCACAAAAAGACAGTTCCAACAAAGACGGCTCCCAGCTGAATGAGTCTTTGCTGCCATGCTGTTATTGCTGTTACAGAAATATTTTGTTGTCTTTTTTAGTGTGATTAGTTATTATATTAATAAATATTGCTATTTTCTTTCTTTTCTAAATGTCTGAAGTGTTTGTTTTATCACCAAGCAAAGATTTAGACATCAATATTGCCTTCAGTTAAACTTCCACCATCAGATCCATGTTGGTTAAAATAATGAAATACCCAATGGTAGAGCAAGTGGAAAGATTGCAGTCTTGAATGTATAGGAGAAACTGTTCGAGGTGTGACTACTCACATTAACAACGCAAGTATGACTGTAAAACTTATAGCACTATCTTAGCAACGCTCTTTTACCCCATGCTCTTGAGAAAAATCGCGTTATCGACTGGAGTGAAACCAAAGTACGCTACAAATGTAGTGAATTTATAGATGTAGGATAACTGAATCGATGTATCCACCAAAATTTGATAGCTTTAGTATTAGTGAAGGCACATGCAGACTTAACCTAATAATAATGGTTTCGGTGGGAGAACATTCCCTAATCACCTCCTAGCTGCATCAAACCGGACCGGGTTGGATGGGACCTGTCCTCGCCTCTGTAACCCACTCACCTCCCTTCCTCCTCCGTCTCTCTCTCTCTCTTTCTATCTATCTGTCTGTCTCTGTCTCTCTCTCTCTCTCTCTCTTTCTATCTATCTGTCTATCTATCCCTCTCTCTCTCTCTCTCTCTCTCTCTCTCACACACACACACACACACACACACACACACACACACACACACACACACACACAGCTCTAACTCCCCCCTCCCCTCCCACCAGTGTACCTGATGTGTTTCATATGCTTCGCAGGAAGACCGCAGGTCATTATCCTTATGTGTCTGCACTGATGAGGGTAACAGTGGTTGCCGAAACTTTTTAGTATCGTAAATAAACTTTCCGTCTGCTAATGTTGTTCTTTGTTCGTCATTAGTGATCAAGACAAGGTGATTTTTACCAGTGACATACAGTGATGTCGGCGACCCACTCCTAACTCCTGAGATGACGCCGTTGTGTAGTTTGTTCTTGCTGGTACCATGCAGTTTTAGTCAGTTGAAGAGAGCCCGTTAGTATCGTAGGGATTGGTGAAGGCTGTATCTAACTTCTTGTCGGGGATGATGTTGGTGTAATTGGCCACTTGCCAGGTTTAGGGTACAAGGACGTTTGAAATATCGATATTAATCACTTCCGTAGTATTAGTACAAATTGCACTTTAAATACTGCAAAAACTATTGTGTAAAGGAAAAACTTTGATACTGTATTAAGTACTTACCGAACAGTGTTATGGACCGATTGTGCTGTAAATATAAAAAAAGTACAGTACCGAAGATCGGCCACTTTTTTCACGGGTGCTTGAGAAACCACTTATAATTTTCCTTGTTTACAGCTAAATCGAAGGATAACATTATTCAACAAGTACTTGATGATCTGTCAGTGCTAGTTTCGCACGAGATTCGTTTATTTTAACTCAGATTTATGCTGATAATACTATTTTCTATTTTCATGTCCCCCCAAGCTCGCAAGTGGTCTGTTTGAAGCACTTTAAGCTCGTAGCCGAGAGGTCCTGGTTCATTTCCTGGCCCAACCTTGATACCTTTGGCCGAGGTCTTCTATACCTCACTCTGTTCGTACCCAGAACTGCAATATGGACCTGGACGGTTGCATGTCGTAGTCTGGGAGAAGTGTAGGACTCAGCAGAAATGGCTTGTCCGTCTTAATGACCCTCGTGCAGTCGCAAGGCATTATTCCAAGCATTTTTATTTCTCGCCAGTTCGAAAGATATCACCTGAACTAATTAAAACATCTGGTGGTAGTTTGAATAAATCCCAGAGATGGCCTTGGGTTGAAGATGTTAATGGTTAATAGAGACTCTGGGTTTTATCTACAGGAGTTAGGTGAATGGTGAAGGATTGACCTACTCTGCCTGCTGTCCTTCCACACACTCCATACCCAGTCTGTGCTGATGCTTATTCGTTCGTATAGCAGCCGTGAGAGTCAGCCTCTTTCCACCTGACGGAAATGGGTCACTCCCACTACTTGAATACTTAGTCGTGGTTGCATGAATTTCGATGAACCTTAGTTACTAGGTAGGAATGAGTCTCCTTGATTACCAGTCACATCGACCCTCCAGCCTGACTACACTAGGTCATCACCTGAGCGAAAGAGGGTTAGGTATTTCTGCCAGGACAGAGTGGACGCACTGTAGTTTGAGTCAGCCTGCAAAGTGTGAGCGCGGTATATGTTGTTTTATTATAGGATGTGTTTTGTGAGCGTTGTTTGTTCACCATGAGAGGCATCCCATAAATCGAATAACGTCGTCTGGTGGAGGATAGACGGCATTGTTATCAAGGGGTTAACTACTGCACTACAAAGACTTCTTATTCCATGCTTGTTATAACCAGGCCATTTTATTCAGCTTTGGAGAGACTTTCCGAACTGAGGAGTTATGTATGCTTTAAATCCTTGGTGTCTGTAGACCATTTTCTTCAGCTTACGTGAGACGTTTTAAATAGAAAGGTTAGAAATAACTTTTACAATCACTTTACCTGCAACAGTTGAATAGAAATGTTAAATACAAATAGTTTCATAGTATCGGGAATAAAATGAGATGGTATCATACTGAAGAAGTTACTTGAAAATACAGCAAAAGGTACCATAGGGAGTGCTGAATTCAGTCCATACATTTTTGCCAGACACCCAGGCCCGTCTTCGTGTTACTGTTGCTTAGCAGGCCATATAGCACATCCTCCATGCCAGTATATTCCGACATATAGTACGCCAGTACTCTCATGTATGTTATCTAAATTGTACAAAGGAGTGCAGAGGAGAACAATAGAAACCTAACCGCAACAGACCTTGCGTTTTCTCGAATCTGTTTGTTATAGAAAAGACTATGGCATGTAATTCTGTGAGCCGAAGGTAAGGACTGCAGCACAAGAAAAGGCTAGCAATGCAAGGATTGTGTTGATCTGAAAACGATATGAATAACGTACATGAGATTAATAGGGTGCAATATGGAAGTTAAATCACAGCAAGAGAGGTGCTAGAAAACAATCACAGCCGACGAGAGCTTGACTTAGGGTCGTATGCGTAAAGCTGAATTTGAGAAGTAGGATGTAAATTTTGACTATTTTTAAAGTACTTGACAACGATGAAGCGTATTTTGCCTTTTTGTGTGGTTGCTGACCGCGTTCTGTGGTATGAGATGCAGGCTGAACATACGTAATAACCACAGGTGTTCCACAAATAACCGCCAAAAATTAGGGGTTTGCGCTCCACTTCACAATTTAAGGTTTAAGCATTCGACTTTTAAAGCCGATATTCCCGCCAGCTTCGGATGCTTTGTAGCAGTTGATCCTAAACTATTTAATTTGCATATTACACCTTGCCGAGGTCTTGTGTGTGGCTGGCATTTTAACATGCAGGCTCCTAGGACTCTGCCTAATCTGAACAAAAGTGTCTGGTGTTAACTATAATGAAATGATTATTAGAGTTGTCTGAACTATGGTAGGATAATGGTACCAATATTAACGCTTGGGCTTATGCTCGTGTATGACTCACTCCTAGTAAAATTTAATCGTTTCTGGCGTTAGCTGGAATAAGAGAGAAAGAGAGAGAGAGAGAGAGAGAGAGAGAGAGAGAGAGACTTGTCTCTCCCTTCGCGATTCAAGCTTCAAACACAGGGTTATCATATAGGCACGAGTTATAGTCAGCTGTGAATGATCACTAAAACCTTATCCTATCCAGTTTTTATGTATAGAACGTGTTGATATTGGCGTATACATTATATTATTTTTTAACTTCGTTCACACTTTAGACCTTTTGCAGTTTAATTCACGGAGCTCAGTAGCAGAATGAGATACTACTGTGGCTCTACATCCTTTTCATAGAGCACCATTTTCTAAAGTTCATCTATTGTTACAACTCGCCGTTCAAGATGGAAATATGGCAGTTTTAGGCCAAGTTATATTAAAAAGAGTATAGTAAGATAAATAATGGGCAGTAGATCATTACCCTCTTCAGTTCGGTGACGTCCTTTTGATTATTTTCTCGCCATCTCCAGACGATTATATTTAAAAGAAAATCTCTCACACTGAGGGGGGGGGGGAAAGGACGATCGCTTTAACCCTGCTCCGGTTCACAAGGTTTTGCATAAGTTGGGAAAGACTGTCTAGAGATGGCAGGGTAAAGATTGCTTGAAGATAAGAATGACTAGGTGGATTGTAGTGCGTCCTTGAATAACTGACCGGAGTTGGGGATGGGGGTGTGGTTAGGATTGCGAATGAAGAGTTGAGAAGAAAGATGAGGCTTACAAGTGTTATGATGAGAAGGGGTTGACTGAGATGGTTTGTGCAGGTGGAGAGGATGGAGGATGACAATAGGTGCTGAGGGGGAGATGCGTGAACGTTGAGGGCAGAGTTGCGAGAGGCAGACCGAAAAAGACTTGGGATGAGGTCATAGTGTGTGACCTCAGGGATAAGGGATTGACTAGAGAGGCTAATAGAAAGCCGCCATTAGGTGACCAAGGCCGATGCACGGAAGCGCGTTGAAGCCTTTATAAACGAGCGAACGAATGATGGCAAGAGAGAATTGTCTGAAGATGGCAAGGTAAAATTTGTCTAATGATGACGAGGAAAAATTATGTGATGATGACAAGGCAAAAATAATTTGAAGATGGCAAGGTAAAAAATGTCTAAATATGGCACGGTAAAAACTGTCTGAATGTGGCACGGTACAAATATCTAATACGTTTTGGGATTAGGAGGGTTAAGCCTTGTATATGTCAAATACGCTCTTAAGGAAAAGGCGCTGAGAACATCTTAACCCCACGGCCCCGAATCCCAGAGTTCATCCAGGGTAGCCGCAGTATAATCCCCCTTCCTCTCTCTCTCTCTCTCTCTCTCTCAGCCATTCTGATCACCAGTTCTCGGAACTCGCTGCTGGCATTCCTATCCCAGTACAGCGGGCATGCAGCACCTGTCGAACATACTCTCACTTCATTTCTGTCCAGCTTTGTAATGCGGAAGTCAGCAGGTACCCTCAGTCTTTCATACATGCAGCTTGTCATCCCTGGAACTGTCCTCATTATGTGTTTCCCAATGCCTTTGACCTCCAGTTTTTATAGCTTGCACACAATTTATTGGCATCTCATCATGAACAGTTCTTGCAGTTGGTTTTCCCTTTTAGTTCAGTTTTGTTTGGAATGGGGAAGTATTGCAGGATCTTAGCCTTGGATTTTTTCCCTAAAAAAAAAAAAAAAAAGTTTTCGGAAGATGAGAAGTGTAAACACGTAGGGTTACGAGAGGCAGACTGAAAAAGACCTGGGACGAGGTCATAGAGTGCAGCATCAGGGATAAGGGACTGAATAGGGAGGCTGCCAGAGATCGAGCAGCGTGGAGAGCCGCCATTAGGTGACCAGGGCCGACACAGGCAAGCATGTTGGCGCCTTTATAAATGATACAATACGATCAGAGAATATAAAAAATCTGCATGGATATATACTGGAGGGTATTAAAGTACGTATATTGTGTCAAATAAATAGTCAAATAAAAGGTGTTACGAAATCTGAGCCATGGACGAGAGTTTGACCATTTGTAGGTATCTATTGCGTCCACCTGAAGAAGTTAATGATAAAGAATACGAGGGTTGGAAACAGCTTGTAAATACGAGTTTGTTAATAACCAAATACAAATAACGAAAAAGAAGCGTTAATTCAGCGTCGTTAGTGTTATGGTTGTCAAATTTAGCGCCGTTTGATATTTAGATTACTGTTTTGTACATGCCCCGATACTCAATGGGGATCGGTGTGGTGAAGGACGAGCAGGAGTGAGTACAATAAATCAGAGTGAAGTGCATCGGAACACACATGGAAAAAATATTTATTGTTCATGCAGTTGGGGAAGGATTTTGACTACGACAGAGATAGATAGATAGATAGATAGATAGATAGATAGAGAGAGAGAGAGAGAGAGAGAGAGAGAGAGAGAGAGAGAGAAAGAAACTAAAAGCAGTAACCACCATATTATACCTGGATGAGAGAGAGAGAGAGAGAGAGAGAGAGAGAGAAATTAAAAGCAGTTCCCACCATACTATACCTGGATGTAAGAAACTGAAGTACTTATTCCTGATCATATGAGAAAAACAGAAGTCAGTGTGCAAAAAAGAGGAACAGAATATATAAGGCAGTGGCAAACACAGTAAAGCAATATACACAGAACATAAAGGGTTGTGTATGAGCATGTATGGAAAGAAATATCCTTGTGCCATGGAATCAGGAGGGAAGGAAGCTGGGACAGAAGGTTTGAATGTCACCCGAAACATCAGGATTGGCGGCAAGGTGTGTGCGCAGACTACAAAAGCATAAAATAAACCAGGGAGGTCTAAGGGGGCGATACCCGGGCAATTACAGCTTGAGGAGTGTCCAGTGTGGATACGTAACAGAGCTTGCAGACAGTGGTGCATGGCTGGTAGCTGTCTTTACGTTTGTCTGAATAATTGCGTAGTTACTCAGAGAAGTTGATGGTGAAGAAAACGGTGATTGTAAGTAACGGGTAAATAGGGAAAGGTAAATAGTAGCTAATAATGAAAAAAAGGAAGGTTATTTAAGTATATACAAACATGCAATCAAGACGGGAAATACGAATAAAAAGAACAAGACGTAGGACAAGTTTTAGTATGGGCAGCGCGTTGCAGTTGGTAATCTGGGTGCGGTGGTGGATCAGGAGGGGAGGGGAGGGAGGCAGGGAGAGGCAGGGCCGGGAGGGGTAGCAGAATGGTGAAGGAAGAAAGAGGGAGGAAGAGACGAGTAAAGAGGAGGGGAGGGGGGAAGGAGAGGTGAGGTAATTGATGGATGGGGGTAAGGGGGACATAGAGAGAGAGAGAGAGAGAGAGAGAGAGAGAGAATATAAAGGAATAGAGGGGTTGAATTGGAGGGAAAAGGGAAATAAGTAAAGGATGATAATGGATAGGCGTAAATAGATTGGGAGGAAAGGAGGGAGAGATGTAAATAGATTGTGAGGAAAGGAGGGAGAGAGAGATGTAAACAGATTGTGAGGAAAAGAGGGAGGGAGAGATGTAAACAGACTGGGAGGAAGGGAGGGAGGGAGAGATGTAAATAGATTGTGAGGAAAGGAGGGAGGGAGAGATGTAAACAGATTGGGAGGAAAGGAGGGAGGGAGAGATGTAAACAGATTGGGAGGAAAGGAGGGTGGGAGAGATGTAAATACATTGGGAGGGAGGGAGAGATGATTATGGGAGAAGGAATAATGGATGGGCGAAAAAAAAAAAATGAGGGAGAGTGATATAAAGGAGTGGAGAGGGAGGGATAATTTAGGGGGGATGAGGGAATGAAGGAGAAGGTAAGAGGAGGGAAGAGGATGAGGGAGTAGTGAAGCGGAGGGTTGAAGGGGGGAAGGGCAATAGGGAGGGGAATGGAAGTGGATAGCTACTTAAGATACACAGACCACACAGACAAGGTGTTGCAGTGGCAGTACCTACTTCAGACGGCTGTCGAGGTCCGTGTAAAATAACATGTAGGATTACTGATTTTAATAATGACACTTTCGATCATGCAATCTTATGGTGCAACAAAGTCGAATGACCGTGCATTTTATTATTCATTTTCGTATGTTGAATTATAATACTAGCCGACTATACACCTTTTACTTTAACTTGGCCTAAATTTACCGTCTCTTCATCTTTCATGCTGAGTTGTAACAAGAGATTAACACTAGATTATGATGCCAGCCATGAAGAAGTGCTATGGCAAGAATGCAGAACCGTAACAATGTTGTCTGAATTAGGCGCAATAGTGTGAAAATCTGGGCCAAATTAAGGTGAAACGATTATAGTGAAGGGAATTAATGCATAAAGTTATAAATGAAAAAAGACAGCACTGCACTAATGAAATTAGTAGTGTTGTTCAGGTAATGTTCCCCAAAATACCGATTTGTAATAGGTATTAATCTAAAGGGACAATACCACTTATATGACACTGATAACGTTGTTCTAAATACCACTCCGTCTATGATACATTAGTTGGTGAAAGGAAATGATAACAGGGAAGAGGGCAGCTTATATGAAACAGTAATGTTATCCAGGGTTCATGTTATACCAGTTACTCATGGGTGTTGGTATGATGATCACTTGAACATACCATAGCCTCGTTTGTGCTCAGCATCTGATTCCGGGTGTGTTCCATTTATCTTTTATATAAATGGTAAAGAAATACTGAGTAACGTGACTAAGTGTGAATGTATGTACAGATTTACGGGTCATATACATACATACATACATACATACAAAAATACACCTTACGTTTCAGCCCACTGTTTCGGAGGGGTCGTGTTTTAGCCGCCTTGGTTATTTCTTAGCGCCTTTTCCTCAACCTATATCGATACTAGAAATATATGAGCAGTATTAATGAGAAAATGAACGTGTATTGCGCATAATAAATCGCCAAGAAAAGGAGGCCACGAAATCTCCTATGCCACTTAGTAAACGACCCAGGGGATGATCGTGCTGTAGCAAATAGATTTTCTTTTGCGGTGTCGGTAAATTCTTCAGGCTCTTCACTACGAGAGGTTTATCTTAAGCTGAATTTAATCACCAAACGGCAGCGAAAATAAAACAAAAATAGAAGAGCTATGATATGGAGGTAATGATGTCGATATATTGGTGGGAAATAGGATGATGATGATGATGATGATGATGATGATGTTCTTGGAAGCCTTGCCACTTATTTCATATTATCCTTGCGTAGATAGTACTGCCCAAAGTGCATTGCGTATGTGTGTACTCAAGGTGAGAGGAGGAAGAAGAAGAGGGTGGACGGGGGAAAGAGGGGACGGAATGGAGGGAGAGGGAGGGAGAGAGGATGATGAGATTAATGGAGGGAGTGGAGGGGAATACCATTGAGGTAGAAGGAAGAGGGGGGTAGGGAGGGAATGAAAGAGAGAAGAGAAGAGGGAATGGAAGTGGCTGGGAAGGCGGAGGAGGGATGCCAGGGGAGGGAATGAGGAAGGTGGGAGGGGGAGAAGGGAAGGGAGAAAGACAAGAGAAGGGAAGGGAATGGGGAAGAGAGGGAGGGAAGGGAAGGAAATGGGGAAGAGAGGGAGGGAAGGGAAGGGTATAGAAGGAGAAGGGGGAGAGGGTGGGGAGGAGGAGGAGATAGAAGGGGGAGACGAAGGAGACGGTGTGGAAGAATGAAGTAGAGGAGGGCGACGAGGGGAGGGGAATGGATTGGGGAGGGAGTGGGGGAATGAGAGAAAGAGAGAGGGAGGAGGGGAGGGCATGGAAGGGAAGGGAGGGAAATAGAAGAAGGAGGGTGAGGGTGAGTAAGTAAAAATGGCGAGGTATTGACTGGTGAAGGAAAGAAAAACGGTGGGGAGGAATGAGAATAAAGGATAGGGATGGAAGAGAATAGGAGAGAGAGAGAGAGAGAGAGAGAGAGAGAGAGAGAGAGAGACGGAGTGGATGGGAAGAGGATGAAAGTGAAGAGTGTCTGATAAAGTGAGAATAAGTGTTAAGAGAGGAGGAGGAGGAGGAGGAGAAGGAGGGGAGGGGAGGGAAGGGGAGGGGAGGGGAGGGGAGGGGAGGGGAGGGGAGGGGAGTGGAGGGGAGGGGAGGGAAGGGGAGGGGAGAGGACAGTGAAAGATGGGCCATGGGAGGAATGCAGCTGGGAAGAGGGGACGGGTAGAGCGTGGAGGAATGAGGCAAGGAAAGAGAATGAGAAATAAAACTGAAAAGGGGGAGGGAGGGAGGAAGATATGATGAGGAGTGAGATAAGGGGAATGGAATTAGGACAGAATTTAAGGAGGAGGAAGGGGAGAGGGGATGAAAAAAAAAAATACAGGTGAGAGTGCAGAGATGGGGGAATGCAATTTTTTTTTACTACACTGTCCTCTGTTTCACCGTCTGTGCATGGTATCTATCCTACCCTTGACCTATGACTTTATCAGGTGAAGGGATGGGAAGGATGGGAGATGGAAGGGAACCTCATCTGTTCTGCCTATTCTTTCTACTTCTGTGGTAAAAAAAAAAAGTGAAAAGGGATGGACGGAGGTGAATAAGGAATGGGAGTCGGTAGAGAGAGAGAGAGAGAGAGAGAGAGAGTAATGCCGGTGTGGGAAACCCAAGGTGGAAGATAATGGAAGGAGGGAAGGTGGAAGGTGGGAGTGGCGGAGGGAGGCATAAGGTGGAGAGATGAAGGTGGGGAAGGAGGGAGGAGCAAGAATGAAAGCGAAGGATAGAAAGGGAAAACGGGAAAAGGAAATTGAGGAACAGATGAAAATGGAGGGATGTTGAAGGGAGGAAGAGAAGGAAGAAAAGAGGAAGGATGGGGGAAGGAGTGGAGGTGAAGGAAAAGGGAGAAGGATTTTTTTTCTGGTGTGGTTGAGGGGAGGGGAGGGACCTCATATGCTTACCTAACCTCACCTTTTAAACAACGCAACAACCAACTGGAGGCGCGCGGGTAGGAGAGAGATATAAATAGATAGATAGATAGATAGATAGACAGAGAGAGAGAGAGAGAGAGAGGTGTTACTATAAAATTTTGCGTAACCTTACCCATAAAACAACATAATAAGTATTCCAAGGCGGATGTGGGTATAAATACGTGAGGGAGTGGGGGAAGTGAGGGGGTGGGAAGAGAGTGGAGGTGATGTAAGGTGAGGGGAGGGGAGGGGAGGGGAGGGACGTGAGGGGAGGTGCTGCTTTTGTCCAGTCATATCCTTGGGACGGTCAAGGTTAAAATTTCCTGTTCCAGTAGTTCGCAAGTGGGAAAACCAATGTCAAGGAGACCAGTTTTATCAGTTTACCTAAAAAAAAATTAATATAGCTTTAGAAACGGAGAAAGGAAAAAAAAAATAGTACAAGTTTAGAATTTACACACATATTGAACATTAGTCTCGCTTTGCTCAGGTTCATTGATATTGGCTTGACCTTACCGTATTGAAACCCATAACTTTTTAAAACATCCTCTTATCTCTAGACAGATTCACTTTGTCTTCGGAGTGACTTGTGAAGCTGGAGGGGTTAGATACAGCCTGCATGAGCTCCTTGTTTGAGATGCTGCTGCGTTGTTGCACTGTAGTTATTATTTTTTTTCTTTGATCCCGTCTACCTTTGGATGATTTTGCCCTGGAAAGACTTCTTGAACTGAAAGGATTAATGAAGGTGTATCTAATCCTAGTAGTTAAAAAAGCCACTCCAGCCTCAATAATATCGTTTGTCGGTGTTAAATATTAAAAGACGTCATCGGCGGAAAGTGCTAATCTGTGGTTTAGCGCAAAATTAATTTCATTTAGCCATCATCTACTCCTGCGTTGTCCCATGAGGAGCGTAGGAGCCCGGGGCTAGGCAAGTTGGTCCTGACATTTAAAATGAGTGACCAGCCTCACTCATCTCTGAGTGGCATTACGTGAGTAATAAACCCCAACCATCCCTTGAATATAAACCTGCACAGGCTCAGTTCGGTTGGAGCGTCTTAATTACCCACTAAACCACCAGGCGCGATAATCTGGTTATATGGTTACCACCCAGCGTAGTAAATGGTTTCCTGGTGTACAGGAAACCGTCTGGCTTGTAATTCAGTGTAGAGTCACCCGTAGACAGAAGGAAGAGGAAAGAAAGACAGAGGAGAAAGGAAGGAAGGAAGGAAGAGAGGAAAGGGCCGTCACCCAAGAGCAGCACTACACTGAGTGGATTTTTTTTTTTTTTTAATCCTAGGAAGAAGGAACAAAAGGCCCTCGAGCCCGCAAAAACTGTTCATTCCAAGAGAAAAACAAAATACTAGAGAGAGCCAAATTCAAGATCCGATCATTTCGAGATGCCTGGACACACTGCGTTTGAAGGACTGGAGATCATAGCTAGCAGGAAATACAGACAGGGGGAGACAGTTCCAGAGTTGACCTGTTGCATAAATGAAGGACTGGGAGTAACGGTTAACTCTTACTAGAGAGTTGGACGGAAAAGGGATGAGAGTTTGCTGCTAGACGGGTGCTACACGCCCGTCGTAGAGGTGGAGGAATGCAAGCAGACAGTTTAGAGGAGCAGTGACCATTGAAGTAGCGATAGAAAAGAGATAAAGAGGCAACAGTGCGGCGAAGAGACAGAGGTTGAAGGGAGCTAGTAAGAGGAGGAGAGTGCATGAGACGAAAAGCCTTTGACTCCACCCTATTGAGAAGAGCTGTATGTGGGGAACCTCCCCACACATGAGAGTTGTACTCTACACAGGGGGGGGGGATAAATCCCGTGTATAGAGTCAACAATTGTGCAGGGGTAAAGAAGGAACGGAGTCGGCCTAGCACGCCTAATCTCTTGGAAGCAGATTTTACAAGAGATGTAATATGATCTTTCCAAGATAAGTCCCGAGTGAATGTAACCCCAAGCATGTTCAAGGATGATGCAGGATTAAGCTGAATATTATTTTGTCGGGTTGATAGGTGTAAGAACTCAGTCTTTGATGCATTAAAAACAACAAGATTATTTTTACCCCAATCAGAGATACGAGCTAAGTCAGACATTAGGCGTGCCATAGCCTCATCCCTTGTTTGTTGAAGTAACTGCCGAGATGGACGCTGCGGGAACCGAATGGAAAGGTGAAGGGTGGAGTCATCAGCGTATGAGTGGATAGGGTTAGATGTACAGCTTAGAAGGTCATAGATGAATAAAAGGAATAGAGTTGGTGATAGGACAGAGCCCTGAGAAACACCACTATTGATAGATCTAGGAGAAGAACGATGGCCGTCTACAACAGCGACTATAGAACGACCGGAAAGGAAGCTGTAGATGAAAGCACAGATAGGAGGATAGAAACCGTAAGAGGGCAGTTTGGAAATTAAAGATTTATGCTAGACTCGCTCGAAAGCCTTTGAGATGTCAAGTGCAATGGCAAAGCTTTCGCCAAAGTCCCGAAAGGAGGATGACCAGGAATCTGGAAGGTAGGTGAGAAGATCGCCAGTGGAGCGTCCCTGACGGAACCCATACTGACGATCGGAAAGAAGGTTGTGATAGGAAGATGCTGTAAAATTTTTCTCTTAAGAATTTACTCGAAAACTTTTGAGATACAGGATGTTAAAGCAATTGGACGATAGTTAGAGGGTTGGGAATGGTCACCCTTCTTTGGGACTGGCTGAATGAGAGCAAACTTCCAGCAAGAAGGAAAGGTACTAATTGATAGACAAGGCGAAAGAGTTTGCCTAGGCAGGGTGTAAGCACAGTTCTTGAGGACAACAAGAGGGACTCCATCAGAACCATATGCCTTGTTAGTACTGAGGCCTGTGATGGCAGAATATACATAAGCAGAAGAAATATTAATGTCAGCCATGAGGAAGTCAGAGGGGGGAAGTGATGGAGGAACAGCACTCATGAGCGCCCCCACCTACCACTAACAAAATATAGTAAAATATAAGTCTGTAAATTATTGAAACGGGATATGTAACCCAGTGGATCATAAATATTGGTCCTCATGTTTCGTAATGTAAAGTGAAGGAAAAATAAAGATAATTTTTTTGTTGACAGTAAACATATTTGCTGCATGGTAGTATTATTTGGCATAGTACAAGGTAGCTAAGTTTACAGGTAGAAAACAGTATGGGTGTAGTTTAGTTTGTTCGCTATTGCCATTATTATTAGATACGGGTATATGGCTGAGACGTACAGTATTTAGTTATAGCATGAAGATTACTTTGATTAACGCTTTGACTTGGGATGTCGCCCCGTTGAAGAAGGTCGTCAGGTGTTAGCCTTAATAAAGTCCCTGAGTGTACTAACAGCAGAGAAAGGATGCGGCCTCACTTGCTCCAAACATATGATCGACAAGAGGAAACGAGGCTCAGGGGTCCATAAAACGTTCAGACTCGGATGTTTCAGCGACTCTAACCCGGTGCTTCGTTTCGTCTTATCGATCACATGTTTCGAGCAAATGTGGCCGCACCCAGTGGATTACTCGAAATAGTTTTTGAAGCCTTTGTATGCTCGGATTTTTCTTCTAGTTGAGCGAAATCTTCCAGTGTTGGCCTGCATAGAATACTCAGATATACCAACCGCCTCGGAAGGGTTGAAAAAGGCCACACCGTTTTCTGGAATTTCGGTTTGGGTGAGTGGGTCGTGAAACATTGGAGTAATTTTCAACTCTGGAATACCTGTGTACAAAAAAAAAAAAAAAAAGAAAAAAAAAAAAGAAAAAAAAGAAAAAGGGTCTACCATTCATTATATAGTTCCCTTTATAGTCGTACTTTTCTTATGGAATATTAACCCCCTCGCTACGATGACGCTTCTTACAGATTATTTTTAGCACTGACAGACGATTTCATTCAGCCTAGGAAAGCAGTGGATAATGAAGGGGCGATTGAAAGTTTCATCTGATCCGCAAGGTTCGAGACGTCCGTTTCAAGAAAAAATATAATCATCTGGGAAGAGCAATAATAATAACAGTAATAATAATAATAATAATTAATATCAACAACAACAACAACAACAACAACACCAACAATAATAATGATAATAATAATAATAATAGTAATAATAATAATAATAATAATAATAATAATAATAATAATAATAATAATAATAATATACGACCTTTGGATGAAGGAATTAGCCTCTTCAATCCAGTGGCATGTTTTATTGATTTATTCTTGTTACCTTCAGACGATTTTATTCAGCTTTGCCGAGGCCCCTTGTTGTGAAAGAGGGAATGAAGGATATGTCTAACCTCTCTAGTTCCAAAAGTCTCCAAAGTTTAATAAAATCGTCTATGGATAGCAAGAATCAAAGAACAATTCGTTTTCGGGGTGAATGGATTAGTGTGTTGTGTGTGTGTGTGTGTGTGTGTGTGTGTGTGTGTGTGTGTGTGTGTGTGTGTGTGTGTGTGTGTGTGTGTGTGTGGGTGGGTGTGGGTGAGAGAGAGAGAGAGAGAGAGAGAGAGAGAGAGAGAGAGAGAGAGAGAGAGACGGGTTGGGCAATGTCCAAGGGTACTTCAATAATATCTTTATAAAACTGTGGGCCTGGTTAGGTCATATTGCCCATTCTGCTGGTAATAAATGAATGATAAAAGAACGAACAAAATTATTATACACTAATATTCCTTACCGATAATGAAAAAAAATAGCCCATCATTAAAAACTGAATAAGTAACCATAGCAATAAAAAAAAACAGCAAAATTAATAAAGACTGATAAATGAATAAAGATTAGCATATCGTTTACTATCCGTGGACAAGAACGTTAACCCTTCCATTGCGGTGACGTCATATTCTTCCACGACCAGATTTATTTATTTATTTATTTTTATTTTTGTTACAGTGATGGGATGGGTGAAGGCTGCATCTAACCCCACAGTTTTGAAATCTCTCCTAAGCAAAGAAAAAAAATAAAATAAAAGTCTGGTGGTCCCCCGAGTTAAAATAACGTCCACGGCCTCAAGGGGTTAATACTGGACACGTTTATTGACGTGTGATTGCCGATGATACTAATACTGACTGGCTAGGTACGGACTTTACTGCGTTGCTCTGATGGTGTGTGTGTTTTTAGTCTATCCTTGTTCTGTTCAAAGTAAATTGTTATTCTGTACGAACACGACACAACAAGGTACTTCAGGCGTCTCCTCTCTGTCGCATGTATTTATCGTCCAGTGCTGTTTGTAGCTTTTGTGTTAAGTTTATGAGGCGCGCACACTCACACATAGATAGATAGATAGATATTTATTGACAACAATAATACATCCACAGAATATAACCATGCACAGTAAAAAAAAAAAAAAAGGTCCAAATACAGAAGCAAACAATAAAACAAGAGAACATCACTAATACAAATCACACACAGTAAAACAAAATGGCAATCGGTATGCACAGAAAAGATCACAAACAGACACAATGCAATAACAACTTATACCCTGAGAAGTGCAGAAAAAGAAAAATAATAAAAAGAAAAAGAAATAAAATCATAACACATTGACAAAATTACAGTTATGAATACAACCTTAAGACAGAATGTACAGAAGCATGCACAACATCGTAATCAGTTCTTTCCATAAGATTTTCTCAAGTTATAATATTGAAATGCCTAAGTAGATTCTGTGACATGGGACACTGCTCAAATTCATGCTTTTCACTCAGTATATCACCACAATTACACAGGCGTTCCTCAATCGGCAACCGACCTCTTCCGCGCCTATTCCATTGCCCTTCTTCTGTTGCAAGGGAATGTGCACTTAATCGTAATTGTGACCAAGAGATGCGTTCCAGCTCCGTAATTCCTCTTTTCAACTCATATATATTGTGGGCAGAAAGACTAGGATTTAGTGAGTGATATAACTGGCATCTGGAAGATGCAGACGCTCTTTCTCTTTCAGCTGGTCACACACGATTCGTATATCATCCACATCATTCTCAGTAAGGTCTCTAACATAACGTGACATGTTGCAGTTACAGTCAAGTGTCACTCGAATGGCATGAGGTAATGGATCACCATCTATGTCTCTCCTTCCTCTCCAGATTTTTACAAAGATTTTTCGTCGTCTCGCCCTAAGCAGCGCATAAAACGGGAGTAAATCTGTCTCTAGCAAACACAGATCATCGGTTGTGGTTTTCGTAACACCCAACAGTTTTTTAATACACCACATATACAGTTTCTTTACAGGTTTAACATTCCGTTCGTTCACGACTCTGAGCCATACATAATCGATGCCATTAACGCACAGTAAAAAGCCTTCTTTTCCACATAAAATGGAATATAATTATTTTTATTTACAAACTTTATTAATTTCAATGCATGGCATGTTACTATCAGGACATGGGCTCTTATCGCCGTGAATTTAGAACCATCAGACGTGAACGGGCTGCCTGGTTATATATACCGGCTACAGTGCTCCACCGTCACACCATCCACTATCATAGGCTCTCTATCCACGTCCTCACCGTTCAGTACCATAAACTTAGTTTTTCTTACACACACACACACACACACACACACAATCTTGCAGTACAGAGACAAGGAAGCAGAAATACGAGCATTTATACCTTCCAGGATATGAACCCAGCTATGCCCCCTTCCCTGGCTTTACCTCATTAGCCCAAGGACGCCTTTTATGCTTTCTGAAGACTTTAAGGGAAACTTATGAGAATTGGAGGGGTTATGATATGGCCTTCACTATCCTCTTCACTACCAGAGGCACTTAATGCAAAATAAAATCGTCTGGAGAGAGCACGAATTAACTAAAAAAAATATACAGAATCATAGTAAAGGTTTAAATTCCGATTCTGGTAACTTTTGCTCAACCAGGATTTATTAGGTTTTATAAGAAGTATTTTGACAACCCTGTTACCTCTCAAAATTATATACAGTCAGACCTTCTCTATAATGGCGGAGTGTTAATGCTTGCTGTCATCAGAGGAATATTTATCTGACTATTGCAGGTAAAACCCGAAATTAGTCAGCACTGGTTTAAACTAGTAAGAACCACAAGTCACATTTGTTGTACTTATCAACTAGTATTACCTAGGCAGAACTAGGTGCACCAAAGGAGGCTGGGTAAAACACAAAATGAAGGACTGGAGTGATTTTATACCTAGTTTTATCTAAACACTTCACTCAAAACTAGTTTCAACAACTGCTTTGTCTGAGAGAAGTAGGTGTTCTGGTATTTACCTGCCAGACACCTCAGTGAAAACTAGGTGCTATAAATTATGAGGATGGAATGTATTAATTAGGGACTTAAGACGGTGTTCCCATGAAATTGTACAGTCGGTCAGAATTTGATACCTGTAAGCAGTCATTCTTGACCTTGATTGATGTCCCTGAAGGCAAAGAACTATCGTTAAGAAGTGCTGCTGCTTTGTCAAGTGTGGGAACAGGTCAAGGTTTCTTTAGATGTCATTGTACAAAACATTGTGCAACCAACATATGCCAATGCAAGAAGCGTAAATTGTTATGTATGCCATGGAAAAATAAATAATGCTGTATCTTTATTTTTTCTCAATATTAACTACATAATATTTTTACTTAGCATGAGTCGTTGCAGTGGAACTTAAAGGTATTAGTATAGTGAAGGTGTAATTATCGGTTTTAATAAAGTAAAGAATCATGGCAGCGTATATTATTTTTACTTATGTTGTTAAAGGTTTGCAAAAGTTAAATATCGTAGTCTATTTTTACTTCTGTTCACTGTGGTGATTTGTTACATCTAATAACCTCATATAATGCTGTTGCTGAAACTAGTTTGACTAAATCGTTCAGCTAAAACTATCATAGGTTTAACCTTTTTAATCTTGACATTTAGGGTTTTCCCAAACATCCTTAGGTGCAACTAGTTATACCTGGGTAATACTAGTTGTATACTAGTACATTGGTTTTGACTGGGTTTGAGCCAGTTCTGACTAATTTCTGGTTTTAACTGCAACATTACCATGGGTCTCTGTCAGTAAAAGGGTTAATGATATATCGAGCCCATTTAACATTACTACGAAATGTCTTCCTGAAGCAAAATAATCCCCTGGTGGTTGCACAAACGATATTTTTAGTGAAGGGGTTGTGGTGTGGTGGGGTCGCGAGAGGATCTGACTGCGTACGAACCGGAGTTAACCGGTTTAATCCGGCGACGCTTTTTTTTTTTTTTTTTTTTTTATACAGTTCTTGTTGCTGCCTGACTTTTATTCCGCTTGGGAGACTTATGGGATGTAGGAGTTAGATGTAGTCGCCATTTTCTCCTCCAGTAGGATAAATAAAATCTCCTGAAGATGCTATAGCAAGAATGAAGTAAAATGCTTGTGGTCCGATTGTACGGACCGTATTCTCGTCGGTTGAGGAAGCTCCCAAATATCTTTTCCTAAGCGATGTAGTTTGCTTATTACACCATACTGTCCTCACCTGTTACATAAATTCTTGGAAAGTCGCCATACTCCGCATACGTAACGTACAAAAAGGATATTAACCTGCCATATCCAGGAAATATATCACTAAGGAAGACCTGTTAGGGAACTTAACCAACGAGAATATGAGCCTAGGTCTTCATTATCGTCTTGGTTAAGAGAGGCGTCAGCTGCGGTAAGCTGAATGTAATATGTCTGGAGTGGTTGGATTGTATGTTAGGTCGCAGTGGCGCTGCAGCACCCGGCTAGCGGAAAATTCTCACCGCTTGTATGACTGAAGACCCATAGGGTCTGCCTAGCACTCAAGTGCAAGCGTTAACGGTACCCTGTTTCCAGTGCAAGCGTTAACGGTACCCTGTTGCCTGTAAGTAGTCATTACTTATTATTATTATTATTGTCTTCCCTGTTGTCCATGACCTGTAGTTTTTCTCCCTTCTCTATCAATTTTCTTCCTCACATCATTCCATCTATACTCTCTCTCTCTCTCTCTCTCTCTCTCTCTCTCTCTCTCTCTCTCTCTCTCTCTCTCTCTCGTTCATTTAAATGCAGCGTGTCCTAGTATCTTGAAATGAATGGAAGGAATTCACTTTTATTTTATGCGGCATTTATTTTAAAGGATAAGTTTTTCACGTTTTCAGCCTTGTATTTATTTATTTTTATCGTAGACAGTCAGGGATGTTATTCTTATATTACCTTTTAGATTTCCAGTGTTAGTGAAGGGGCCAGTAAAGCCTTATATTTTGTAATGCATAGAAGAACGAACATGAAACTAGAGACTTGGGATGTGTTCCTTCCTTAGCTGAATAAAATAATCAGAAAAGAATATATAAATCGTACTCAGCGTCAGGGTACAAAACTGGTTATCCTAGACATTCGTTGGTTTATATTTTACACACGCACGCCCAAGATAAAACACTCAGAATCTTTACAGTCAGTCTGGAAATATTTATGTTTTATACGCTGACATTGCATACACATTCCTCAACAGATGGACACATTGCAGAAAATACACACACACACACACACACACACACACACACACACACACACACACACACACACACACACACACACACACACACACACACACACACACACACACACACACACACACACACACACACACACACACACACGTATGTACCCTGCTGCGATGGGGTACCTTGAGATGTTTTGCCTGTGTGACCTTGGCCTTGGCTTGACCTCAGCATGATTGGCGTTTGGTTATAGGGTTTGGCTAGTAGAATATTTTAACATTCTCTCTCTCTCTCTCTCTCTCTCTCTCTCTCTCTCTCTCTCTCTCTCGTATGTAAGTCTGTATGTATAGATGTATGTATAGTTTGCCCGCCTTCTTTCCTGTCCTTTCCTTCCTCATCCTTTTCTTTTTGTCCTTCATTCTTAGTCCTCCCTTCACTTCTTCCTCTCTCGTTCATTATTATCTTCCCATCTCCTGTCGTCTTTTTTCTCTGTCCTCTCCCTCCTTTCCTCCCTCCTATATTTCTTTCTCCCTTCATGACTTTCTGTTCTACCTTCAAATTATACATCCATTTTTAGCCTCTCTCCCTTTTCGTCTCATTTTGTCCCGTCCTCTTCTCTGCATTCTTTTTCTCCTTCCTTCCTTCCACGTTCTCCTTCCCTTATTCTTTCTGTCATTCCTTCCTAAGCTCTCATCTGCTGTCTCCCCTTTCCTCTTCCTGTTTCTTCTACGTCCTCTCTCTCTCTCTCTCTCTCTCTCATTCCCGTCTCCCTTCCCTCCCCACCTTCCCTCTCATCCCTATGTTTGTTCTTGACCTCTGACCCAAGGCCACCGAGAGGTCTGACCCCGGCATCCTAGACTTGTGATGAAAGCCTCAGGCGTCACAAGTTTAGGCCAGTTTCCACATGGCTGGTTTCCCCCTCCTCTCTCTCTCTCTCTCTCTCTCATAAACATTTTCTCTTTAGCCTATTACTTGCGCTAAACTACATACACATTACATATATTTTTTTTTTTTTTTATGCGAGGAAGAAGGAACCAAAGGCCATGAGCCCGCAGTAACAGTTCCCTCCAAGAGAAAAACAAAATACAATAGAGAGCCAAATTCAAGATCCGATCATTTTGAGATGCCTGGACACACTACGTTTGAAAGACTGGAGATCATAGGCAGGAGGAAATACAGACAGAGGGAGACAGTTCCAGAGCTGACCTGTTGCATAAATGAAAGACTGGGAGTAACGGTTAACTCTTGCATTAGAGAGTTGGACAGAAAAGGGATGAGAGTTTGTTGCCAGACGGGTGCTACGCGCCCGTCGTAGAGGTGGAGGAATGCAAGCAGACAGTTCAGAGGAGCAGTGACCATTAAAGTAGCGATAGAAAAGAGATAAAGATGCAACAGTGCGGCGAAGAGACAGAGGTTGAAGGGAGTCAGTAAGAGGAGGAGAGTTAATGAGACGAAAAGCCTTTGACTCCACCCTATTGAGAAGAGCTGTATGTGGGGAGCCTCCCCACACATGAGAGTTGTACTCCACACAGGGGCGGATCAAACCCCTGTATAGAGTCAACAATTGTGCAGGGGTAAAGAAAGAGCGGAGTCGGCTTAGCACACCCAATCTCTTGGAAGCAGATTTTACAAGAGATGTAATATGATCTTTCCAAGATAAGTCCTGAGTAAATGAATCCCCAAGCATGTTCAAGGATGATGCAGGATTAATCTGAATATTATTAAACATTAGTGGGTATACCTGTGGAAGATTTTGTCGGGTTGATAGGTGTAAGAACTGAGTCTTAGATGCATTAAAGACAACCATATTATTTTTACCCCAGTCAGAGATATGAGCCAAGTCAGACATTAGGTGTGCCATAGCCTCATCCCTTGTTTCTTGAAGTAACTGTTGAGATGGGCGTTGCGGGAACCGAATGGAAAGATGAAGGGTGGAGTCATCAGCGTATGAGTGGATAGGGTTAGATGTACAGCTTAGAAGATCATTGATGAATAAAAGGAAGAGAGTTGGTGATAGGACAGAGCCCTGAGGAACACCACTGTTGATAGATCTAGGAGAAGAACGATGGCCGTCTACGACAGCGGCTATAGAACGACCAGAAAGGAAGCTAGCGATGAAGGCACAGATAGAAGGATAGAAACCGTAGGAGGGCAGTTTGGAAATTAAAGATTTATGCCAGACTCGATCGAAAGCCTTTGAGATGTCAAGTGCAATGGCAAAGCTTTCGCCAAAGTCCCGAAAGGAGGATGACCAGGAGTCTGAAAGGTACGTGAGAAGATCGCCAGTGGAGCGTCCCTGACGGAACCCATACTGACGATCGGAAAGAAGGTTGTGATAGGAAAGATGCCTTAAAATTTTTTTATTAAGAATTGACTCGAAAACTTTTGAAATACAGGACGTTAAAGCAATTGGACGATAGTTGGAGGGTTGGGAGTGGTCACCCTTCTTTGGGACTGGCTGAATGAGAGCAAACTTCCAGCAAGAAGGAAAGGTACAAGTTGACAGACAAAGGCGAAATAGTTTGCCTAGGCAGGGTGTAAGCACAGAAGCACAGTTTTTGAGAACAACAGGAGGGGACTCCATCAGGCCCATATGCCTTGTTAGTACTGAGGCCAGTAATGGCAGAAAATACATCAACTGAAGAAATTTTAATGTCAGCCATGAGGAAGTCAGAGGGGGGAAGTGATGGAGGAACAGCACCTGAATCGTCTAAGGTGGAATTGGAGGAGAAAGTCTGTGCGAAGAGATCTGCTTTATCAGTAGAAGAAATAGCTACAGAACCTTCAGAGTAGAAAAGAGGAGGGAAGGATGATGAGGTAAAGTTGTTAGAAAGATTTTTGGCAAGGTGCCAGAAGGAGCGAGAAGAATTCGAGTTGGAGAGTTGAGAGCATTTAGTATGGATGAAATTATTTTTAGTAGAGCGAAGAACAGACTTAGCACGATTCCGGGCAGAAACGTAAAGATTATGTGATTCAGGGGTGGGTTGGCTCCGGTACCTTTTGTAGGCCTTCTCCTTGTTGCGGACAGCATTAGAACAAGCGTGATTAAACCAAGGCTTTCTTGCGTTAGTCAAAGGATATGAGAAAGGAATGTATGCTTCCATGCCCGAGAGAATAACCTCCGTAATGCGCAAGGCACACTCAGATGGCTCACGGCCATGGAAGCAATAATCATTCCAGGGAAAATCAAAGAAGTACTGCCTGAGGGCCTCCCAGTCCGCAGCTCCAAAATGCCAGAGAAAAAAAAAAATTATGTGGACTGGCAGTGTCTTTGATTCTTGAAGAGTAAAGGTAATAGTAAAGGCGGGGAGAGACGCTATGAGACGCTTAGCTGAGATGCCCATTTCCATAACTTTGGCCTTTGAGCCTGATACTAGTTATCCACCCGCTGGCATGGGATACAGGGCCACTGCATCATCAGGTTACCACCGTTACCTACCCTACGCATTACCCTTGATAATCATTTAACCTACCAGCTCATAAAGGATGGATGGATACCTGGGCAGAGTTAATGGATCAGAAATGTTCCCAGTAACGATCCCATTCCCGGTGACCGTCTTATCTCTTGTTTCTTCTATGCTGAACACCGCCTTTCATGTCTGCCTTGTCTTCTGTTTGTAACTGAACTTCCGATGTTTGAAGCTACTAATAGCAACCCCGTCTGTTTATCCTCCTACTTCTCTTTGTGCGCTTCCAACCCATTGATAGATATTGCATTATGTACGTTACGACCTCAGTGACCTTTAATTCTCGTGTGTCGGAACTTCAGTTTTCATAATTCACTAAACTTTGGCCAAGACTATCTTGTCAGTCTTTGATGGCATATTTTTGTGCTGTATATCTCTGTTCGAGCTATACAGTACTGACAATCCAAAATACTTTGAACATCTACGTTCATTTCTCCTCTCTCACAAATCTCCACATTAGGATATTTCACTGTTCTCATCCACTTAGGCTATGGCTCTCCTACCCTTTCCGCGACCAGCGAAGAGGCATACATCTTTTTGATCACTGATAATTTAGATCAGCTTGTACAGCACCAAACTAATATCCCTGACCGTCTTGAACAAAGCCCTAACGTAGTTGACTTCTGCTTATTCCTTTTTTTTTTTTTTTTTTTTTTTTTTTTTTTATATCGGAGTCCTGTTTCAGCAACCTGTCTTGTTGTTTCAGTAAGGTCTGTGGGCTTTTTCAAGAAGTGTCATTTGTAATACTGTGGTGCTGCTGATTAAGAGGCTCTCAGGTAGTACAACTGCCTTAACTTATAAGGACTACAGGGTGTGGTGTGCAGTAAGTTGTCTCTGACACTCTTGTATCTGTTTATGTGTTACATCTGCTGTGTTGAAACAACACCGTAGACGTGAGACGTAAACAAAGACATTGGTGCCATGTAAGACCCCAACACACCATCCCTTGTAGTGCTTAGAAGGTGACAGTATTTCTTTGACTTTCCCTTGAATGATTATTACACTCATAGCCGAGAGCCATCTGAACGTGCTCTGTGCATTACACAGGTTATTTTCTCAGCCATGGAAGCACGCATTGTGTTTTGTTACACCCTTTCTAATGCCACAAAGCTTTGGCTTATTTGTGCTGGTTGTAGTGCTGTACAGTAACTAGGATGTACATCTTAGAATGTACCAACACCAACTGACCTCAAAATCACATGCTCTATATGCTTCTGCCTGGTGTCGAGCTAAATTTGCTCTCCAGCCTGCCAAAAATAACGTTCTAAGTGTAATGAGTTCTCCACCACAAACTCCTCTCGTTCCCACCGTCATATTGCTAAAAACTTCTTCAGCAACAGTACTTTTTCTTCTTTCCCTCTTTCCACTAAGAGGGTTCTACTGCCGAATCCTCCTCTGGTAAAGCAGAACCTTTTGCTCACAGCTTTGCCTCCAAGTCAGTTCAGAATTATTCCTGTGTTGTTTCTCCATCCCCTCCTTCCCAGCTTTTTTTTTTTTTCCCTCAAGGAAATGTAAATTCTGCCCTCTTTGGATTCGATACTAATAAGCTGTACAGTCTTGATGAGGGTCTCTCCTTCTTTACCCGAGAACCGTGCATCTGTGCTGACACCCTGTCCAGGCAATGTCTTACATTTTATGTCTGTCAATTTGCACCTTTCCATCTTGCTTGGAGTTTCCTCTCATTCAGCCAACTCTGAAGAATCCCTGTATCATTCCATTATATTAACATTTTGTACAGTATTTCCAATTCTTTGAGACTGTCCTCAGTAGGAAAAAATTTAAGTACATTTCTTCTCATAACCCTCTTCTAATCGTCAGTTTGAGTTCCATCAAGGGCTTTCTGCTGACTATACTTGTACATTGCTATCAGATCTGGGATTTTGTTGAAAGGTTTGCCATTGCACTTGACATCACAAAGGCTTTGACCGAGTCTGGCACAGGTCCTTAGTTTTTAAACTGCCCTCTTACAGTTTTTACTGTGTCCTCTATCTCTAGCTTCCTTTCTGGTCGTTCTACAGTGTAGCTGCTGTTGTAGTGTTCTGCTAAGGTTATCAGTAGTGGTATTTTTCAGGGTTTTATTCTCTCATCCACTTTCGTCCTCCTAAACGTAAGTGACTATTTAACTGCAAATTTGGCTTCATCAGTGTCTATGTTGATGTCTCCACTTTTCACTTATCCACCCACTTCTCACAGTGTGCACACAACAGTCACTTCAGCACTCACAGGAATAAAGTTAAGGCAAACGTGGTGTCTGTCTTATCTGTTGTTCCTGACTGGGGTAAGAGATATCCTGTTGTTTTTGGTGTATCAAAAATTCAATTCCTCCACCTTTCAGCATGCCAAAATCTTTCACAAGAATATCCCTTGACTTCCAGTAGCAGACACTTCAGTCCTTCATAATATCACTGCATCTTTGGCATTGCGTTCTCTCGAAATGTCATGGAAAAACCACATTATTTCTCTTGCAGAATTTGCTTCCCAGAGATTGGGTGTGCTGATACCTGCTTGTATATTCTTCAAACTTGCGCAGTTGCTGGCTGTGTAGAGTGGCGTTATTCGCCCTTGTGTAGAGTACATGCCTTGTATGTGGGGAGGTTAAGCATCAGCAGCTCTTCTATCTTGGGTGGAATCAAAACCTTTTCGTCTCTTCAACTCCCCTGCTTGTATTTGCTCTCTGCAACCTTTTTTATTTTCACCGCAGTGTTGCATCAGTATTATCCATTTCAATGCTCAGTACCTTTTTCCTTCCACCACTCAAATGCAAGAGACAACCAGTACGCTTAGACTTCCCTGATCAGCTCTGGGCTTGTCTTCCTCAGTGTGTATTTCCCGCTGCTTGTTACCTCCAATCTTGATTGCAATGTGCCCACTCATTTGGAAATGAGCTGATAATGATTTGATTTTCTCTGGAAGGAACAATTTTGTGGGCATTCAGTCTGGTTCATTCTACACTAACGACGGCAGAGGTGTGGAGATCAAACTGGGATACCCATATCCGTTGATATGTTTCTTGGTGACCGCTGGGACTGTACTGGGTAGCTCGGTTGGCATAGTGCGTGTATCATAATTTGCTTGATGTCGAGGTCTTGGTACGAGTCTCCTGCGTGGTAAATTCGTTGGATAAGCATGCTGACCGTCTTGCAACACCGTCCCAAGCCAGAGTACCGCGGCAACGACTGACCCACCCACACTGTGCACGATAGCCATGGTGGTAGATGATGACGAGGCTTAGGTGTAATCATAGAGTCCTGTTTTATAACTATACCAAATGAACATGCGTACTCGTAATAACTCTTATCATTTCTCCTTTCTCATTTTATCTTCCACCTCTTCTTTTTCATTTTCTTTCCATCCCTCCTTCGTATCGCTCTTCCCATTTCCCTTCTTTCCTCTTTGCCTTCTTGCATCATTTTGCCCTTCTTCACTTTTCCTCTCCCTCCCTCCCTTTAATCTTATTGTCTTTCCATTTGCTAACTTCATAACTATCTCCTCTTCGTTCACTTCCTCTCGTCCTTGTCTCCTTTCCCTACCATCACACCTTCCTCTTCTCTTCTAGACTTACTCACCCTCCTTCCCTCCTCCCCTGCGTACCAGTCTCCCATCAACCAGCAGCCAAATATGAAGCTCACCAAATTACACTCATACCCCAAAATTCGCCAAAATAAAACATGTCAAATTCTACCCCGTATAAATTCACATAAGGTCTTCCCCCCTGTGACCCCTCCTGACCTGTGACCTCGTGTGGGTACCTGTTTTTAGTACTTGTTTTTGTTGTTGTCAATGGACGTGTTTGTGTTGGTTTGAGTGTTTACAGTAAAGGGATTTCTTAATGTTTTGCTTTTCTTGTTTTTTTTGTTTTCCTCCTCTTCCTCCTCCCCACTGCTGCTACTACTACTACTACTACTGCTACTACTACTACTACTACTACTACTACTACTACTACTACTACTACTACTACCACCACCACCACGGTGCTACTTTCACCACCGTCAGTAACAGATAATTTATACTAATATCAATAAAATACAAATGGAAATGGAAATCATTAAAAAGTTCCTTCAGATGGTCATTTTTGTGGGTCCTACTCCTGATTGCTTAAGATTTGGTGGGAAGGGAAAGGGAGAAAAACTTGTCCCTGAGAGAGAGAGAGAGAGAGAGAGAGAGAGAGAGATTGTATTTTATATATATATATATATATATATATATATATACCGTATAAACTTTCCATATGTCTACACATGTAATAGGGGTTTGTTCAACACACACACACACACACACACACACACACACACACACATATATATATATATATATATATATATATATATAGGTAGGTAGGTGGGGGCGCCCACCATCCACTCACTCAATGTAGTGCTGTTCTCGGGTGTCTGCCCTGTCCTTTCCTCCATCCTTGTTTCCTTCCATCTTCTTCTGTCTTTTTTTCCTTCATTCTTTTCTCTTCCTTCTGCCTACGGGTGACTTTACACTACCTCTTCTGTCTTTCATTACTTCATTCTTTCCTCTCCCTTCTGCCTGTGGGTGACTCTACACTGAGTGACAAGCCAAATGGTTTCCTGTACATCAGGAAACCATTTACTACGCTGGGTGGTAACTATATAACCAAATTTTGGCGGCTGGTGGTTTAGTGGTTAATTATTGTGCTCCAGTCAGATTGAACCGGTGAAGGTTTATATCCAAGGGGTGACTGGGGTTTATTGCTCATGTAATGCCACTCAAGGATGAGTGAGGCTGGTCACTCTCATCTTAAATGTCAGGACCAACTGCCTAGCCCCGGGCTTCTACGCTTCTCATGGGGCAACGTAGGATTGGATGATGGATGGATATATATATATATATATATATATATGCTTATTTATTTATGTATACAGAGAGAGAGAGAGAGAGAGAGAGAGAGAGAGAGAGAGAGAGAGAGAGGACAAGACTGCTTGAACGTAGAGCCATAGAGCCATATTTAGGTACGGTATACCTTTACGATGGGTATGTAGGTCGCGAGATGGAGTGAGAGGACGTGGTATGCTTCAGTGAGAGTAGGTTCAAGGCAGACCCTTAGGCAAATGCAGTGAGGGGAGGCACAATTGAAGCCAGTTCGTCAGAGCACTTACTGTAAAAATATCGATAAAATAATGCTAAAGAAGCAACATCTCTATGTACTGATAATGGAGGAAGGTCCTGCGTAATGGCAGAATTATTGATTAATCAAATGGCTTTATTTTGAATTTGGACAAGTTAAATATGGCGTTTGTTATCCCCTTTGTACCACAGATCCTAACTAATGTGAATAAAATTGTCCAGTGGCCGCCTGATGTAATGAAAACGATAAATGAGTTACCGATGACACGAAAAAAGAATCAGAACCTAACCTGACCCGTCCTAACCTAACCTAAGCTTCTCATCAACCACTTTAGCAAGATTACGTCTAATGTGTCTTATTCTTGCTACTGCCAAACGATTTTATTTACCTTACGAAAATACCTTCCTAAGTGAGAGGGATATTAAATTTCGGCGTCTCTTTAACTCGAAACATCTCTCTTAAGCTGAGTAAAATCGTTATGGTTTGGAAGAGGCTAACCCGTTCATCCTGAGGACATCTGTTATATTCTCGATCTTGACTTTTTTTTTTTTTTTTCTGAATAGGAGTGATTTATGGTGGTGGAGAGGTTAGATATAGCCTTCCTTAACTCATCCATTACTAGATCTGCACAAGATCAGTGAATAAAATGTTTGGTGTTAGTGTAGTAAGGGTGAAAAAGACGCCCTCCACCTAACATTCAGGCTACTGTGGCTATCAGCTGGATACAGGCGCTTGGCATTAGCTGGCACAGAATACTACGGGAGAGTTGTTCCCACCGTGAATGGATTAAATTTGACAGTATTGGCACTCAGGCTTCTATTGACACTCAGGTTTCTGTTGACACTCAGACTTCTATTGACAATCAGACTATTGTTGATACTGACTTCTGTTGACACGCAGGCTTCTATTGACACTCAGGCTTGTATACCCTCTCAGTTGAATAAAATCTGCTGGTGTTAGCTGTAGTTTAGTACAAAGGAAGAGGCGACTGTGAAAGAGTTAACTGGCTGGAAGAGTAAGCAGCTTTTATATAGACCTTGGCACCTCACCGCAATGATCAGAGAACCGGCAGAGGAAGCTTAACCCTGACAAGTTCCAATTATTAGTCGTTCAGCTTGGTCCAGCTTATCAGTGGCAGAAGAAAAAAAAATTGCTGTTTACCCTCTCCATTGCACATCCTCGTGACCAGCATCATTGTAATGTTTATTTCATGTTACAACTCAGCGTTCAAGTTGAAGACATGGCAGGTTGGAGTAAAAAAAGATATAATGTTTATTATGTCACCCACTGGCGATCTAACTGAGCTGAGAAATCCATAAACAGGTAGATGGTAAAAGAAAAAAATCAGTAGCCTTTGACTTCGATCACAGAGTTTAGGTACTGTGTACTTACTGATCTCAGACGATTTCATTCAGCCGAGAGAACCACTACGTAGGTAAAAAGTTAGAAGCTTCCCTACGAAAGGTCTGTTTTAGCCGAATAGAATAGCCTGGTAGTTGTGAGAAAATAAAGAAAAATATAATTGTATTTAAGAGGATACTGGATTGTAGTTCTAACCCTTCAGTGTAAAAGGCCTCCCCGAAAGATTATTTTAATTCCGACATCATGAGAATTCGCCAGGTTTTAATAAAATCTCTTGGTGGTAGTAAAGATATAATAAAAACGCCAAACTACTAAAAAATGAATAAATATAATTCCAACCCTTTCATTGTGAGAGATCTGCCATAAGCTGACTGATATCGTGTAACTGTAGTACAAATACAAAGAGATGTCATTGTGTTGAGCGGATATGCTGTTGTTGTTTTTTTCTTACTACGCGAGGTTGTCCATAAACTAATTAAAATCGTCTGGAAGTAGTAAGACTAATATAAAGAACGAAGACAGGCTGGTAAAGGGGTTGATGAGTAATATTTCTAATATCTTCAGTACATGAGATTCCCCTTGATCTGAATAAAATAGTTTAAAGGTAGGAAGAAAAAGAAAAAACAAAACAGAGAGACGTTGCCTCACCAAAGTGTTTTATGAACAATGTTTAATATTGAACCTGGAAGGATATAAGCGATAGTAAGTGCAATTAGGTAATCTAGGAACAGGTAAGTTATGTCTAGCAAGGATTTAAAACTTTAGAGTCATATCAAGTGGACTTTGCAGGCTGCCTCCCACTTCATCCTCAGCGATTTATTTTGCGTATTGCACCTTAATACTCTAGTGTAGGCTATTTATGTGTACGTGTCACTGGAGCACTGATATGGGTTTTCAGAAAAGGAAATAGGATGCTTAGTTATACCTTCATTAGTGGTACTGGTAGGAAATCTAACATAATCTTTCATCTCCCATGGCATTAGCGAACCGTCGTAGAGAGTAAGGACCGAAGGTATAGTTTTCCTTCTGTAATGTCGACGTATATGCAGTACAAAGCCACGAGTATCTTCCCAAAATTTGACGATTACTTAGCGGATAACTCGAACGCATCTGACACACGCACTAGCTGAGATTGGGTTTTCATTATACTTCACCAGTTGTAGATTTTCTTCAGGCGCAGCTGGGAAAATAGTTGTTTCAGTGAGTGTGCATTCCTCAGAACTGTTTAGAGAGGAGTGATAAAAATAACACTTGAAGGTCTATTTGAATTGTGGTGGTGAAATGATATGTCCTTCGATCATAATATCCCCTCCATTACCTCTCTCTCTCTCTCTCTCTCTCTCTCTCTCTCTCGTCACAGCCCCTGAAGCAACCATAACGGAGGTCTCCAGTCAGCACTGTTCTAACATGATGACAAAACATTACACATGACAAACTGATACACCTGCCTGCTAGACTGCGGGGACACACACACACACACACACACACACACACACACACACACACACACACACACACACACACACACACACACACACACACACACACACACACACACACACACACACACACACACACACACACACACACACACACACACACACACACACACACAGAGGCGGGTGGAGGGGTACAGCCAAGGGAAGTGATGAGATCCTTGGAATACCTGAGAGAAGTAGGAGTAAAGGACGTATAATAGTCTGAGTAGAAAAAAAATCCAGAAAGTGAAGGAAAGAGTGAAAGACGTAGAGAAAGAAAGACCATGAAGAAAGAGTGAAGGAAGAAAGAACGAAGAAAAATATGAAAGAATTTGGAAGACCAAGGACGTTCATTGGTGTCGTGTCATGCATCTCGCCTTCACACTCAAAGGGGAGGGAAAGAAAAATGCTGGCGATCAAAGGAGTGGGCGGGATGGGCTGGGAATTTGGTATAAAGTGGGGCAGAGTCAGGGGGATATGGCGTGTGAAGTTGGTCGTTGTTGGGAATTGGTTTAAGTGAAGAGAAGGTTGATTGAAAACTGTCCTCCGGGAATGAATATATAGGGGATAAGTAAATAGGCGTGGAGGCAAAAGAATGGGTGGGATGGGCTGGAGTTGTGGTGGTGGGGGGGATGGAGAAGGACCTTGAGAGTATGGCCTGTGAACATAAATGCTGTGAGTATGATTATATAAGTGCGTCTTCCCACGTGGATAAAAATGAGGAGGAAGTGAGTGTGGTGGAAGAGGTGAAGGAGGAGGAAATGAGGGTGGAGGAAGAAGTGAAGGAGGAGGAAGTGAGGGTGGAGGAAGAGGTGAAGGAGGAGGAAGTGAGGGTGGAGGAAGAGGTGAAGGAGGAGGAAGTGAGGGTGGAGGAAGAGGTGAAGGAGGAGGAAGTGAGGGTGGAGGAAGAGGTGAAGGAGGAGGAAGTGAACGTGGAGGAAGAGGTGAAGGAGGAGGAAGTGAGGGTGAAGGAAGAGGTGAAGGAGGAGGAAGTGAGGGTGGAGGAAGAGGTGAAGGAGGAGGAAGTGAGGGTGAAGGAAGAGGTGAAGGAGGAGGAAGTGAACGTGGAGGAAGAGGTGAAGGAGGAGGAAGTGAGGGTGAAGGAAGAGGTGAGTGTGAAGGAAGAGGTGAGTATGGAGGAAGAGGTGAGGGTGGAGGAAGAGATGATTGTGGTGAAAGAAGTGAGGAAGAAGTGAGAGTGAAGGAGAAGGGAGGGTGGAGGAAGAAGTGAGGATGGAGGATGGAATGGAGGAGGAGGAAGTGAAGAAAGAGGAAAAGGTAAAGAAACAAGAAAATAATGGAGGGGATATAGAACCGGTCGAATAAGTGAGAAGAAAAATGAAGAAGTGGAAAAACTGCTTATGAAAAACAAGAAATGGCAAGATCAAATTCAAGGTCAACGTTAAAAGGGAGAGAGAGAGAGAGAGAGAGAGAGAGAGAGAGAGAGAGAGAGAGAGAGAGAGAGAGAGAGAGAGAGAGAGAGAGAGAGAGAGACGAGGTGGAGTTCAAGAAAAAAGTAATATCTGATATGCCTGTCATCGGTTTCGTGTGTCAAAAT
>NC_137010.1:34435926-34500926 GCF_032717465.1 Coenobita brevimanus
TGAATGGTTTTTCCTGAGTCTTACACCTTGGAATTCTGTTATGCGCATGTATGTCCTTTTTATTACAGACTTAGTTTATCAGCGAATCATGTGCAGAAGTAAACCGGTAGGGACGAGGTGCCAGAAAGCATCCTGACGTGGAGTACGACCTTGAGAGGCGGCTATACTCGTTTTGTCCTACACCTCCAGTTGGAAAAATTTCTCTAAGCTTACTAAGATCGTCAGGAGAAAGCAGGGATAAAATACAAATGACATCCTCGGCCTGAAGGAGTTGAAGTTTTTGGCAGGCAGCTCTGACCCTCTCGCGGTATCGATTTTTCTCTCTTTCTGAACTACTAGTGCACATGTTACTTACGTTCTTGGTGCTCGCTGAGTGAAGGAATTTAAAAGGTTATCTGTTCGCTAATGATTCAGGCTTAATTCAGTATTTTGGTTTTAAGCTTTAGTCTGTACAAGAACTCGCCCAGCCTGAAGACGTAATTTGTTTTATTCTTGTTGTTACCAGACGATTTAAGTCAGCTTTTGGTGACACTTAAGAGAATAGGCTATTGATGTCTATATTGGAAAGGTGTATACTAGGGTGAATAAACTAATTTGAGGATAGCAAATGGATTTATATACCACTGTCAGTATTAATGTGCAAGATTGCGTATAAGTCGTTTATTTACTTAGCAATGAAAGTTCAGGCGTAGATGTTATCCTCAGAGAGACGTTAAGTCGTTAATGCTTGGATAGTACCTCATAAACGACATACTTGCAGGTACCGGTACGCTTCTCCATTGATTGTCTGTTTGTCCTCCCTCCTAACCCTCTTCCCGTTGCCTGCTTGCGTGCTGGGGATTTCCTTCGACCAAACAGTTGACCTGCCGTTAGCTAAAAAAAAATAGATAAACAAATAAATAAATACATGCCTACATAATTTTCCTCACTCTGACCCTCACCACATTTCTTCCTCCCTCCATATTTGTCTGTCCGACCTCCTACCTCCAGCTCTACCGCGTATCACCACTTTATCTCCTGCCTCCAACAGTGCGTCTCTCCTCCCTCCCTCCTGCCATTACCCACCCCCAGTGCGTCTCTCCACCCTCCCTCCTACTTCCAGCATTGTGTCTTTCAACCCTGCTTCCTACGTTATGTCTCCATCCTCTCTTCAACACTGCGTCTCTCCACCCTACTTCCAACACTACATCTCCACCTGCCCTCCAACATTGCGTCTGTCCACCCTCCTTCGAACACTGCGTCTCTCCAACCTCCTTCCAACACTTATATCTCCACCCTGCCTCCAGCACCGAGCCTCCCCACCCTCTTCAGGTAATTCCAATGCAGTGAGCCCTCAGCCTCAAGTGAGACCACGGTAGTTTGAGTTATTATCTCATACTTGCTGCTCTTCCTGCCAGTACTACTACACTGTCCTATTGTATCTTTCATGCCTTTGCCCAAGCCCTTCGGAGTGAGATGATTATTATTTTATTCTTTCTATCTCCAGACGATTTTATTCAGCAGAGGAATGGCTCTTTTAGAACTAGAGAGGCTAGTTACTACCGTCTTTAACCCTTTCGCTATGAGGTGAATAAAATTGCCTGGTAACAATAACAACAATTCTACAAATGGCATCGTGGGGCTGCAAAAGTTAAATGTATATAAACTGATTAGACAGATTGGAACACGAAGACTGAGGCGCTGTATGTAACGGATTATGCTCAGCTTCACATAACCATCTGACCTAAACCAGAATAGTCATTGGCGCTAAGTGCGTCCATAACAGACAATAGGTTAGTAAAGTTCTTGATGTAATCGAGATAATTTTGTTATTCTTACTCTTCTGCGGAACGTTTCCATTTCATCTTCACCACCAAATAAATTACAGTTTCTCTCAAGGCATGATAAATTAAGCTCAGATTCTTTCATGATAAATTAAGCTCAGATTCTTTTTCCTCATTTGTGTGTGAAACGTGTTCAGACGGTTTGAATTAAGTATGACAATGGTAACTTAGCTTAATCTGCTTTTATCCTGTAGAACAAGACAAAAGACATCGTACGTTCTTATGTTTGTCCGGTTTAGGTAGTGGGGCAGTTTAATCCGGCTTAAGAGAATGTAAATCTTTTCCTTAATTGGTATTTAATGGGCAGCCTGACCCTTCCTTTGCCTTGGAGGAAAGTCCAAGGGTATCAGCGAGTGAACGTGTGGTTGGCTGGCATTAGAGATGAAGTGTGATACGCTACAGCCATATCCTCCACCACACTACGTCCCACAAGGTGTCGTATCTTTGGACACACCCCTTAGATATACCCTACTGATTCACTCCACAGGCCCCTCAGACGCACTCCTCAGATACACCCTATAGCTACACACCACACGCACCTCAGACCTGCTCCAGACGCACACCAAACATACCACCAGCACCACCACCCTTCCCTCAGTGTGACACTCATAAAGCTCTACGGTTGCAACTTGTCAGATTTCGTGTTTCAAAATGACGCCGTGTCTCAGTGCCTGGTGGGTGAGTGACTGATAAAGACGCACAGTGGGTTTGGCCGCCTCTGTGGGTGTGGCAGGAATATACATAAATTAATCCAAGACATAATTGAAGTTTAGGTATCACCTATAAATGCTGCAAATCAAACTATTGTAAAAAAAATGTGCACTATGGTTGCTAAGTCACCCCTAATCGTATGGGATGAGTTGTACCCAAATAATAAAATGATTTTTGTTGTGGACACAGTTTCAGTGTGTGGGTATGATGTAATTCACTGTAGTACTTTAATTTATTCATCCGATTCGTATCAGGACGTCTTGTACTGACTGAGAGTATTTATTTTTCCATATTACCACTAGACTGTTCTGTTCTGGTAAGTGGAAGACATCTGATAGTTGATGGGTTATGAAGGTTATATTTAATCCATCACTACGAGTGGCCTCTTAGGCTGAGCATGAACGCCTGCCGGCAGCAAGAACAAAAATATAAGAACGTTATGGCAGTGAACTGGTTAATGGGGGCTGTTTCCAATTCTTTTTTATTATCACTTCAGGATTAAGGGTCTTTCCTAAATAAATCATCTAAGAGTAACAATAATAGAATAAAAGTTCATGGTAGACAAATGGTAAATCTCTTCAGTGTGGTGACGTCTCATCGTTGTTTATTCAAGTTGCAGACACATTATTATACCCAGGTTAAGAGAGCGTCCTATTATAGTGACGAGATTGCATTTAGAGAAGTCCTTGCATTTCGAAAACCCCACTTGAGCTGAGAAAAATCGTCTCGCGGTAACAATAGAACGAAGACAGCCTCCTCTTACTGAAGCGGTGAAAGGAAATGAGTGTAGATATTCAGGATCTGCTTTTACTTACCAGTCAGAGTCCACTAGCAGAGGTTCAGCTTGACAGAGAGCGTGCGTGTATGTATAGAGTGAAGGAGATTGGAGCGATGGAACACTTTTACTCTACCACGGTCAGGTGGACACTGGCTGGTGCTGGGAATGTGGCGCCCTTATGTTGGTTGTCCTCGCTTCACTCCAGCCCCTCCCCCCTCTCCCTCACCTACCTCCCCTCTCACCTGGCACTCTCTCTCTCTCTCTCTCTCTCTCACACACACACACACACACACACACACACACTCTTTCTCCTCACTTAACTCATTCACCTTGAGGAGTCTTCATAGCAGTGATAGCGCCAGGCGGTAGCAAGAATATAGCACTATAAGGTACGGAAGGGGTTTTTGGACATTTTCGAACTCTTAAACGCTACCAGGTGTCTCCTAATCCTTTAAAAAAATCGTCAGGTGGTAGCAGAAACAAAGCCATAAGAGGCGTCATCATAGTGTAGGGGTTACAGTAAGTTATTCTCCTCTTTCCCTCCCTCTTTCCTTCCAGTTCTTTCTCTTGTCTCTTTTCCCTCCCTTCTTTCTTTCCCTCCAACTCTTTCTCTCGTCTCGTCTCCCTCCCATCTTTCTTTTCTTACACCTCTGTCTCTCCTCTCTTCTTCTTCCCTCCTTTCTTTCCCTCCATCTCTTTCCTCTCTTTTTCTTCCCTCCATTCTTTCCCTCCAGCTCTTTCCTCTCTTCTTCCTACCTCCCCTTTCTTCATTATCTGTCTTTACACTTCTTCGAAATTCGTTTCAAACCACCTTCCTTTCTGTGTACCTGTCTGTCCATCCATCATTCTGTCTGTGTCTCTCTCTTTATCTACCCATCTATCTTTCTGTCTCCCCGTCCGTCCGTCTGTCTATCCGTTTGTCTATATCTGTCTCCTTATTTCGTTTTTTTATATCCTGCCTGTCAAGTGGTAGAATAGAGGACTGCTGACTGATGGGGCAGGGAACAGGATGGGAATCTGAATTGACTTAAAACATTGTAGACTAATCCTCCACGAGACCTACAGTGTGCCATTAAAACACACACACACACACACACACACACACACACACACACACACACACACACACACACACACACACACACACACACACACACACACACTAATGAATGAGACGGACCGTGCATGGTTTCAGTACAAACAGTGGGTATTAGTGCCCAAGTGTGACGTGGATAGGTGAGTGACGCTTTATGCTGACGCTTAAGGAATACTGGGCCTCTCTCTCTCTCTCTCTCTCTCTCTCTCTCTCTCTCAACCCCTCACTTCCAGTCCCTACACATATATCTTGCCACCACCTACTTTCTACCTGCCTGCCTGTCCCTACCATTCTCTTTACCCACCTACCCAGTTATCTGTTCATCCATTTATCTGTCTTCCCCTTTACCCATCTACCCACTTACCCATCTACTTAGTTCTTCATCTACCCATTTGTCTACCTCACCAACCTCCTACCCACTTACCCACCTACCCATTTATCTACACCTCCCTGCCCACTTATCGCTGCCCATTTGTCTACCCACCTGCCCACCTACTCTTCTTCCCTTTTCCTCCTACCTACCTACCTATCTACCCTCATGCCCACCTACTTTTCTTCCCCCTTCCCTACTGCCCACCTACCCATCTACCCACCTACCCACCTGCTTTTCTTCCCCCTTCCCTCCTGCCGACCTGCCCAACTGCCTTCCTGCCCACCTACTCTTCTTCCCCCTTCCCTCCTACCCACCTACGCATCTACCCTCCTGCCCACCTACTCTTCTTCCCCCTTCCCTCCTACCCACCCACCTACCCATCTACCATACTACCCACCAACCCATTCCCTTCTTCCCACCCTCCTACCCACCTACCGACATACTTCCCTACCCACCTACCTACCTACCTAGCTGTTCCCCTGCCTCCCTGCCAATTTCATAACAATCTTTCTTCTAACTTCCTCTAACTTCTACTCCAGGGCTCATTTTTTTCTCGCTGCCTCCAGACGATTTTATTCAGCATAGGAGAGACCTTTCGTGCCGGGGAGGTTAGATGGAGCCTTGCTGAACCTCTCCCCTGCCATCGAATTACCCGTGAGAAGAATAAAATCGTCTGGGGGTGGGATGAGACAGAGGATTGCGTAATAACTGCTTTGTTGAGTCGGTAACGCTTCTTCCTGAACGATTTATTTTGCTCATTACATCTCAGTATCCGTTCGTATTGTAATGTGAACGATATTGGTACTTGAACGACATAAATAACAGTCAAGGGAATGTTACGGCGACAATGGAATGTTACGACGTCAAGGGAATGTTATGGCGTCAAGGGAATGTTACGGCGCAATAGGCATAATAAATCGCTTAGGAAGAGGTGCTACGAAGCCTCCTGTACCCCTAGAACCCCCCACCTCCCCGAGACATCCTGGCTTTGGCTCAGTTACCTAGCGGTCTGCTTACGTAACTGTACATTGACTCTACCCTCCCTACTGACTTACTTTTCTACCTTTCCAGAGACTCTTCTACCGTTCCAGAGACTCATCTACCTTTCCAGAGACTTTTCTACCCTTCCAGAGACATTTCTACCGTTCCAGAGACTTTTCTACCGTTCCAGAGACTTTCCTACCGTTCCAGAGACTTTTCTACCGTTCCAGAGACTTTTCTACCGTTCCAGACTCTGTTCTGCCTTTCCAGTGACTTTTCAACCTTTCCAGAGACTATTCTACCTTTCCAGAGACTTTTCTACCTTTCCAGTGACTTTTCTACCTTTCCAGACTTTTCTACCTTTCCAGAGACTTTTCTACCTTTCCAGACTTTTCTACCTTTCCAGAGACTTTTCTACCTTTCCAGAGACTCTTCTACCTTTCCAGAGACTTTTCTACCTTTCCAGAGACTTTTCTACCTTTCCAGTGACTTTTTCAGGGAGGTTAAATAAGGACCAGAATTGAAATACCGTAATTTCGAGATGCCTGGACACATTGCATTTAAAAGTGTGGGGATCATAGGCAGAGGGAAAGACAGGTTGATTTCGATTTGTTCTGTCCCATTATACATCGGTTCACTCGTCTGTCTGTCTGTCTGTCTGTATTTCGCCTTCCAACCATCCATCCATCTATTCATCCATCCATCCATCGCGAGAGAGAGAGAGAGAGAGAGAGAGAGAGAGAGAGAGGAATAAATATGAAGGAATCTCACTGAAAAGGTTTATAATGCCTACATACCTGTCTGTCTCGTTTATCATCTCTCCTAATCTTACAGCCCAACGTACCAACAGACTTACTAACTTTTCTACTAACTGCTGTACCTACTTACTACCTACCTACCTCTTGACCATCTATGTTTGTCTGTATGTTTGTATCAATATCTATTTTCATTTGTGTACTTGATTAACTCCCTTCTTCCTTCTCTCCTTCCCACCCTGCCTGACTGTCTTCCTACCTACCTACTTATACCTTACATGCCTACTGTACTTGCCTACCTACCTTGCCACCCTCCTCTGCACCTGTCTGGCCTCCGTACCTGCCTACCTACCCTCCTCCCTACCGACCTGCCCTCCGACTCATCCTCCTTCCTACCTATCTACCCTCTTCCCAACCTTCCCACCCTCCATCCTACCTACCAACCGTCATCCCTACCTACTCACCCTCCTCCCTCCCTACCTACCCACTCACCCTCCTGCCTGCCTAACTACCCACTCACCCTCCTCCCTACCTAGCTACCCACCTTTCTTCCTGCCTATCTACCTATCCTTTACCTACTTACTCTCCTCCTAACCTGCTTAACATCCTACCTACCTACCTTCCTACCTACTGGACTTACATACCTACTACCTAGTCTCCTACCCACCTTCCCCCTACCCTCTACCCAGTATACCCACCAATCTACATAACTGTTTCTATCCCTCCCTCCCTGCCCCCCCCCTCTCTCTCTCTCTCTCTCTCTCTCTCTCTCTCTCTCTCTCTCTCTCTCTCCGCACCTTCTTCTTTTCCTTTTCCGTTTACATTCTCACTGTTTCCCTTTCTTTTCTTTTCTTTCTTTTTTTTTTTTTACTCTTCCGCCTTCCTCCTGCCTCTCTCCCTCCTTCCTACCGTTCCGTCTATTTTCTCCCTGTCTTCCTTCTTCCCTCCCTCATTCTCTTCCTCCCTTCCTCCTTGCTCCTCTCCAGTTCTTTCCTTCGTATCCTTCCTCCCTCTTTCCAAATTCCTTTCCCACTCACTTCCTTAATTTCCCCATTCATTTCCTCCTTGTCCCTCCTTACCTTTCGACCTCCCCTCCCCCTCTCTTTGACTCTCTGTCCATCTATATATCTATCTGTCTCTCTGTTTATCTACCTGCCTATTTGCCTATTTGTCTGTCTGTGTCTGTCTGTCTGTCGATTTGCCTAGCTATCTATCTGTCTATCTCTGTCTATCTGTCTATCTATCCATCTACTGTGTTTTGTGAATCTTTCTCTGTCTTCATTTTTTCCTTTTCCATTTACTCTTCTGACTCCTCTCTCTCTCTCTCTCTCTCTCTCTCTCTGTCTCTCCATGTGTGTGTGTGTGTGTGTGTGTGTGTGTGTGTGTGTGTGTGTGTAATTCACCGGGTCGGTCAGGATCACTTGATGGTCGTGATCATCAGCTTTTACCCTCCCGGAAGGGAGCTGAGAGCTCATATAGTCCGATCTAAGGGCAAGGCTGTGACCTTCACACACGCACACACCCGTCCCCTTGCTCAAGGGGGACAGTAACCACCCACTTCGTCAGTGAAACTTTTCACAACCTGAGCGAGACGCGAACTCCCGTCCACCAGTTGGCAAGCGTGTGTGTGTTTTGCTTCATTCCTCTCCTTATTTTCCACATATACATTCTCTCTACTCTTTCCTTCCACCATGTTTAGTCGTCTTTCTCCTATTTTTCCTACCCTTTCTTCACTCTTTTGTTTTATTTACTCTGCTGTCATGTTCTTCCCTCCTCCTTGTTTTCTCTCCCCTCTTCCTTCTCCTCCTCTTGTCTTCTCTCCATCCCTCCATCCTTTCTCTTCTCCCTCCGTTTCCCACCCCCCCTCCTCTTCTTAACTTTATATCACACAGTTGGTACCTCTTCCCCCCCCCCCGCACGCACACACACACACACACACACACACACACACTTATGCACATAATCTCACTAAAACAGGGACGCGGAAACATACTGACACAGGCAGCCTTGAACACTGCCCTCTTCCTTCATCATAGTCGAACAAGAACACAAGTAAGAACAGAAAAAAACAAAGGACAAGAAACGTACCGAAAGAAAAAAAAAATTAATAATAGACTTTGCGACCTCACTTTTGGAGGGAAAAAAACACGTGCGGTTGGAAAACATATGTGTTGAGTATACTGTGAATGGATCCGTATTAAAGACAAGCACCTGTTGTGAGTGCGTCATCGCGTTGTGTCGGCGTAACTTTTCAACACTCGAAAAGCCGTAATATTTTCGTGCGTAATAAATTAGAAGTAGCTGCATTAGTCCCCTGGTTAACACAGTGAGTCCAGAGATATATCTTTTATTTAAGTCTTGACATTTTCTGACGATTTTTTGCAGACTCTTCGAACTGGAAAGGTTAGACATCGCCCAATTAACCCCTTCATGCTAACTGAAGTATTGTGGTAGGAACAAGAGTAGATTTTTAAAAAGGACCTCATCCGAATAAAAATGGTTAATTCAGTCTTTTTCAAGTGCATTCAAGCCCTTCAGACCTATCATTTAGGTAACTCCAGATTCATTTCACTCCCCTCAAGTACTTCGATATTACACCATTTATCTTAGCTCATTTCGTCCATGGCCACACCCACTCACAGCCACCCACATCAACTTCAGCCAGTCAAGTCCAGTCGGAGCAGCTTTGGTCCGGTAAGAATCATGTGCTAGTGAGTCTTGTAGCGACCGGTCTGCATCCGCCTGACAGGCGGGCAGCTCTGCTATACTGTATACGTTCAAGCTGTGCTTTATGGATTCTGAGAGGTGTCTGATCTGCAATGTCGAGGAACATCGCTGATTGTCACTAGAGGGGAGACCTGCTCCGACGCATGCTTCATGTAGGAGTATAGGTGTGGAAAACTTTTGAATGTAGAGTGGGAAGTGCATGTGGAAAATGTTATTAGTTGCTGTGTGTGTGCGAGAGAGAGTCTGTACTCGTATATGTTACTGAGGGACGAACATGGAAGACGGTGGCAGAATCGGTAGAGAGGCGGCCTGCAGTCCTAGTCGACTCAGGTTCGAATCGTGGCTGGGGCAGGGAACAGTTTAAGGATTTGAATTTCATAAAAAGTAGACTTTTCTGATCTACTAGATGACCAGCCGACATGTCATAAAAGTACCCCCGCTAACACCAGTATACCAGTCCTGTATGAGACAGCCCTTGCATGTCTTTAATATGGATGGTGGGTGTTAGCGCCGAAGTGGTGACATGTGGAGACGTAGGAGGAGTACTGGGCCCCAAGAAGGCCTACTGGGACTTGTGGATAGGCCCAGAAGCCTTTGCCCAGAGTCGGACACGTAAAAAAAAAAAAAATACTGCACCCTCTTAAATGTGCGCTCTTGGGTGGTATTGCACAGTGGTCTGGATGACTGGTAGATACGCATGGTCATTCAGATAGTAGTCCAGCCATGCCACTTACGGTCCCTTCAGAACCTTCATATCCAGTCCACCCCATTCAGACCAATTAAGCCCCATTTAGGATCAGTGAAGTCAGTTCAGGGCCAGGTAGATCATTTTGGGTCTATCTAGGTATTTCACATCCATTCCCCTCAACAGAAACTTTCCTAACCGCTGCAGTCCTTCATTCTGTGTCATTTAACTTCCCTGCATAGGCTACACTCACCCTGAATCCTTCTTTCAGTTTTCCTCTGCTTTTCCCACCCACCCAAGCAGGCAGTTTAGGACCTTTCAAGGACAGTTGGGTTTAAGTTCTCTACTATTCATCATTGTCACTTCATTTATAATCACGTCCTTCACATCCATTTATCCAAACACAATCAGCTCAGTTCAAGGTCCGTCAGTACTAATTAGGTTTACTCAAGGTCACCACAACCAGTAGGGTCCAGTCATAACAGTTCAGGTCCATACCAGGCAGTTCAGATCGAATTAGTGCCATGCAGGTAACATCCGGTCCAGCCATATCAGCTCAGGTCGGTAAATACTCTCGTCATGCTGCTTCATTTCAGCTATGTTCAGACCCACATGGATCAGTCCAGGCTTATTAGATACCTGTAGCACCTTTTACGTCACTTCAGGTCCACTATATTGACTCTGGTCAGTATGCAGTAATTTAGGACATGCTTTTGAAGGTGTGTGCCAGTATTAGCGTGATTAGTGTACCTGTCTTTGAGAAATGGCGATTCAGATCTTGTGAGGTCCCCTGAGGTCCATGCAGTCAGTTCAGGTCAGTGCATATCATTTCAGACCAGGCATTTGACGGCGTGTGCTAACACATTTGTGTGTGTGTGTGTGTGTGTGTGTGTGTGTGTGTGTGTGTGTGTGTGTGTGTGTCGATTCAGGTCTTTAAGGAATGGATAAGAAAGATGGACACGAGTTGGCGGAATGAGATAAGAGGGGATGATGGGGTATAAAGAGGACCGCATATTCAGTGAATATTGGCATTTTAAGCCTGTCAGTAGTTGAGGCAGTACACGTTTGTGGCATGCACGACATCAGAGAAGGTATGGATTGAAGGATGGGGAGAAGTGTGCAGGAAGGCTGAGTTGGTTGTGGGATGTGTGGCGTATTTCTCTCCTAACTCTAATATCTGACTTGTAAAGTGGAACTCACTATCTCCATTTCTTTTTTTCTCAGATACCTTCAATCTAGGATATTTCACTTCTCATCACCATCACCTTTGGCTCTCCTCTCTTTTTATTAGTCCACGAGGTGAACAAGAGTACATGTTTTCTTTCCTTAATGTCATAGAACATCTTGCACAACACCTTATTTATATCCTAGAGAGAGCCCCAACTTACTTGACGGTTTCCTAACAGTTTATACCCTGCATACATCATCCACCTTTTTCTCCTTTTAGGCCCTTTAGTTACATCTTTATTTCATCAGCTGATTTATTGCTCCAGTATATCCCGTGAACTCTTCCAAAGAAGCAGCATTTATGGCACTGTAGTGTTGCTGATTGGGAGGCCCCGTGGCGGGACTTCGATTTTCTTTGTAATGATTATTGCTTCCATGTCCGAGAGCCATCTGGGTGTGCTCTGTGTATTATGAAACTTATTTATTTGCCATGAAAGCATTCCTTATTTGTACTCTCTGACTTTTTATAAAACAGCCATGGTTTAATTATGCTTGTTCTAATGTTGCCTACAACTTACGGGTGAGTTTCAAATGGTCCCAGTACCAACTGACCCCTAAGTAACATGCACTATATGTTTCTACGTGGAATCATGCTAAATCTGCTCTTTTCTTTTTTCGACAAAAAACAGCTTCATCCTTTCCAAGTTCAATTAGCCTTTCAGCACAAACTCCTGTCATTCCATCAGACATCTTGCTGAAAACCTTTTCATTAATTTTGCTTCTTCCTATTTCCCTTCTCTTTCCATTCTGAAGGTTCTGTTGCAGTTTCCTCCACGGATAAAGCTGACCTCTGTGCTCAGACCTTTGCCTCTAGATACTGTTAAAGATTTGGGGGCTGTTCCTTCATCTTCACTCATTTATTCGTCTTTTTTCTCATGTCTAAAATCGAAATGCCGTCAGATGGTGTACTGTATATTCTGCTTTCTCTGGCTTCAGTACTAATTCAGGCGCACTTTCCTGATGGGAATCCGTTTATTCTCAAGAACTGTGCTTTCATGCTGACAGTCTGCAAGGGATTTTTTTTTTTTTTTTTTTTTTTTTTTTTTCTTGTCAGTTGGCATCTTTCCTTCTTGCTGGAAGTTTGCCCTCATTCAGCCTGTCTCAAAGAAGTGTGACTGCTCCCAGTCCCCTGTTGCCCAGTTATTTAATCTCCTTTATTTCCAGAGTCTTTAAGTCTATCTTTAGCAGGCAGATTATGAAAGATATTTCCTTTGCTAACCCTTTTTAAGCATCAGTATGGGTTCTGTTAGGAACACTCCACTGCAACCTTTTTACATTCCATTCATGTTCTAGATTTTCCTTCTTTCTGGACCATAGGCAAATTTTTGTCATTACACTTGACATCTCAAAAGCTTTAGAGTGAGTGTGACATTGATCTTAAATTTTCAGTCTGACCCCTTACGGTTTCTGTCCTTCTCTGCCATCATCCCAAGCTTCCTTCCTGGTCACTGTATACGGGTATACAGCAGCTGCTGTGGGTAGTGCCCATTCTTCTTTTTCAGGATTCTGTCTTTCACCAGCCCTCTTCCTTCTATTCACGAGTGCCTATCTGAGCTGCAGGGGATTCTGTCTTTCACCAGCCCTCTTCCTTCTATTCACGAGTGCCTATCTGAGCTGCAGGAGATTCTGTCTTTCACCAGCTCTCTTCTCTCTGTTCACGAGTAGTCATCTGAGCTGCACGTCTACAATAGTAATACGTTGATGACTCCATCCTTCATTTTTCCACCTGCTACTCACAGTGTCCCTCAAAACATTTCACTTCAACAGTCACGGGATCACGCTGTGGCTTACCTGATTATTGGTTTACCTGTTGTTTCTAACTGGAGTAAAAGCAACCTTATCATTTGTATTGAATCAGTAACTCAATCCCTTCATCTTTCAACTGCTAAAATCTTCCACAAGGATATCTCATACTTTTCAGTAACACAGTATTGTCGTTTCTTTTTCTCCAGGCCTATCACGAAAACGTAACATTACTTGTTTAATCTGCGTCCAGAGTTTGGGTGCGCTGATCTGACTCCGTTTTTTCTTTAGGCGAGCGTAGTTGTTATTTTTCCAGGGATTGTACTGAATTCGTGGGCGTAATGGAGGAGTAAATATAGGTATACTTGCAGCCAGGACAGCCACCCCTAAACCAAATCCAATGGTTTAGTCGATGTAACTGTTAAGAATACTGAAAACAATATGTGATGGGATGGAAGGGATTAATATGTGTGCACAGTTACCCCAGTGGTCTGTAGGAGCCTGTACAACTTGTCTTGTCTTTTTTCATTAACCACTTCATCCCCATGACTTGATTTTTACAGTATTCTTCCTATCGCCAGATTATTTTCATTAAACGTAGGAAACACCTCTTGTAATGAAGAGGTAAGTGAAGGCTATGTTTAACTTCTCCAGTGCGAAAAAACCCTCGTAAGCTGAGTAAAATCGTCTAGAGGTAATAAGAATAAGATTGTTGGTAGAGGACCTGTGAGCAGATGGATCTGAAGAGCCCATTAGCTTTAACAAACAAAATTCTTCGTGACTCCCAAGCACAGAGGTTTTACATTTTTTTAGGGATCTAGCCTTCATCATCAAACTCATCTGCACCTACAGCAAACCCCACATTAACTAAAATATTACGCTAAAATGCTAAAGCACACTCTGTTAAGTGCCTGATTTCTCCGTATTCTTCTTTCTTTATCTTCTTCTGTCTTCGAACGACCGTGCTCTAAAATAGCATAAACGACCACCTTGGTTATTCACAAAGGTGTTTTATTTATTTTCCACTGGGTATGGTACTTGTTAGATACTGGCCGAAAAGGGTCATAGGTCATAGATCGGGAAAAGGTAATTTTTGCAGCTTTGATCCGATTTAGACTAAACTTTGTGGAAGGCAAAGATTTATCCCCCCCCCCTGTTTTTTTTTTTTTTACAATCGGTTAGAGATAAAGGTTATCTTGAGAACTTCTGATCCAGTTTGGATCATACCTAATGAAGGGGTTGAGGGCAGCACAAGGATGAAGTATTTAAAATTTGAGAACAATTAGTCAAAGATCACAATCACAGGGCAGGGTCAAAAGTCGGTCTTCGACCGATTTAAAGAACGAGGATTTGCGCTGTCTGAGTTCTCCTTCTTGTTATCAACTTCAGATTATTTTATTCGGATCGGCGAGACTTTGTGAATGGGAAGGGGTTAGTGAGAGCCTTCACTAACACATTCAGTATTTTATTGCTCTTCTAAGTTGAATAACTTAGCAAAGCCTTTGTAATTTTCTGACAGACGCCCTTGAAAGATAGAAAGAAAAAACAAACAAACAAACAAAAAAAAGGCACAGCAAAACTGTTAAGTCCCACTCCACAGCAGGAGGCCTTCAAGAGTCCCACGCTGCCTAAAATTTGGTCTAGGTTTAGTTCTACCACTGTTAAAAATGTAGTTTTCCTGGCACTGCCTACCCAGTGATGATGTGGCCTCATGGAGCTGACCACGTCTGGTGGGTGGCAGTCCTTGCGAGTTCTTTTCTACATAAAAACTAGGACTGAGTGGAGGTGTACCAATTGGCAGTACTTTGTGTTCCTAGTAAAAAAAAAAAAAAAAAAAAAAAATGCCCAGGCATACCAGCATTGTCTGGAACCTCGGGGGGCTGCCCCTACCTTTTCTTTGGGGGTTACACCCAGCCTAAAACCTGATTTGTGTGGAGGTCTACCACTGTACTTAATTTCGCGTTCCTAAAAAAAAAAAAAAAAAATGACGCTGTTCCATCGAGGGTCACTTCCTGGGGGAGGATGTTCCACCTTGTCTTAAAGTTGCTTGTGGTGGAGGTCTAACACTAGGCAAAGTTTTCACGCCAGGTAAAAAAAAAAAAAAACTGTTCATACTGGTATTGACCTGGAATCCCAATACCGCATCTCCCCTGTAAGGGACAGCCTTTAGGATTTTAATGCGTCTACTGCAGAACCTCTCCATTTGGAAGTCTACAAGTTTGCAAATTTCTTTTTCCTAGATGCTTGCAGACACTTCCAGTTGCCAGAGAACACGTTCTATGAGATCTATTTTCCCTCCTCCTCCTCCTCCTCCATCATTCATCCTGAAGAAACACCCCACAGCATGAAAAGGATATGTAAGCACACTCCTGCATCCATTTTTTTTTTCCCTTAAGTGCCATGACATGATTCGAAAGGTAGAAGGCTATTTTTTTTCCTTCATTATTAACAAACATTTTTATTCCTGGTGGGAGAGAATATTCAGGCTGGAGGGCCTTAATGTATTCATTCTGTAAGAGAGAACTTTCATACATGAACTAAATCGCATGGAGGCAGCAAAAACGTGATTCGAAAAAGTCGTGAAATGAAAGGGTTTAAGTTGACACCGTGTCCCCAAAGTTCTTGACCCCTCGTGAGCAGCACAGGTGATGGTGTGAAAGTCAGCCCCCCCCCCTCTCTCTCTCTCTCTCTCTCTCTCTCTCTCTCTCTCTCTCTCTCATGTAAACAGTTTTTACATGAGCACAACAGGCATATTAGCGCTGTTGCATAAATTAAAGACACATCATTTAAGTCTATATGTTTTTATAGTTAAACTTCTGTATTGCAGCAGTAAGTGGGAATAGTGGTCATTAGTGCAGTTTCATTATATACAGTACGTAGATAACTTAGATAACTTGCGTATGCAGTATACTGTACACTTATTGTATATACATTTGTATATGCACACATGCATAACACATGCACGTGTGCCTGCATGTATGTATACGCAAAATTATTTATGTATATATTCTTACGCATATTTTCATATAAATATTTATTTATATATTTATATTTATACATACACATATTTTTTAATGTATATGCTGCTTATGTATTTATGTATTCATGTGCACATGTATATCAGTGTGTACATAATTATATCCATACCTTCATGTACAGTTATCAACGTCCACCTGTATAAATTACACATATACAAATTACCTAGGAATAACTTCGGACAACACTTTTAGTATGTATTTATTGGATTACTGTGTTGTCAGCACCAGGTGTTGGCAGCCAGCATCATCTGGTGGGTGGTAAGTGTTCTGGCGTTGATGGTAGCTGTCATAGAGTTCCACAGTGTTGATGCAGTGGCGGTAAAGGTGTGTTGGTGTGTGGTGGTGAAGGGGTGAGGGATCTGCCGCTGACAGTCACTGGAGAGCATCGACCTCGTGCTACTGGATGACTTGCCAGGGAAGCCACAGACGCACCAGATGGGGCACATGTTGCACTTGAGCCTTGTGAAGCATGGTAAGGGCAGCAACCTTCCATCAGTGCTCCAAGCTGTCCAGGTTCTTTATTGTTTCTCCTCTCTGCTATGTGCCGGATATTAGCCTCACAGCTCGCCTGTATTCCTTATCCGCGAGTTAAAGGTGACTTCTAGGGCAGGATATCGATACAAGAGGTACGTACTCGAGGTTGGGACGAACCTGAACTTTGTTGAGAGCCATCAGTCCTTTGGCGTCTAGGAGGTGCTTGAGACGACTGGATGCAATTGCTTTCAAGGAAGCTTTCTGTGCTGCCTCCATAATGTGGTGTTCAAAAGTTAATTTGCTGTTGAACTGTATTCCATGTACGCCCAGGGTGTTGGAGAGTTTAATCATGTAGTTTCCCAATTTTAGTTTCCCTTGAAACATGATTGTATCAAGTTGGTACCGAGTTAATGTCATTTTTTTTTTTTTTCAAAGATCACGTTATATGCGCCCCCACGATGCAGTGTATTCCAGCTACTGTGCATCTTCTCTCTTGTGAGTGTAGGTTAGAGTTCAGTCGTCAGCGTAAGCATATGATGATGGAACTCCTTGCAGTAGAACCCTGGGGAACAGAGACTCTTAAGGGATGATATGTAGATGTCTGGCCATTGATTACCGCTGATAGTATCCTGTCTATGAGGTAGTCACCAAACATCTCGAGTGTGCTTGCAGCAATGCCAAGAGCCTCGAGTTTAGCCAGCAGACCCTGGTGCCACACAGTCAAATGCACCAACGATGTCCAGGGCGATGACTAGTGTTGGGTGTCTGACATTCAGTGCATCATTCCATGAGCGTGACAATGCAAGCACCAAGTCTGACATGGAGCGGCCTTGTCTAAAACCAGACTGTCTGCTGCTTAGTAGGTGGTGTTGTTCCAAGAACTTGGTTAGGCAATCAGCAGTTAATTTTTCGAATACTTTTCTTACTACAGATAGCTGGGATATATGGCGATAATTTTTGTAGTTTGACTTCTAGATTTTCTTATGTACTGGTACAGTATGGGCATGTTTCCAAGATTTTGGCAAAACGTTCTGTAAGCAAATCTGAAATAATATTTTGAAAGGAAGGGCAAGCTCAGTGGCACAGTGTTTTAGTTTGTGTGGATTCATGTCGCCAGAGCCAGTGGCTTTCTTGGTGTTTATTTCCTTGAGTTTGCATTAACACCTGCCCCTCACATTTCAGTAAGCTCTAGCTGGTCATTACAGAGCCGTGGATTAGCAGGGGTAGGTCTGTCAGGATCCTGAACTGTCATTTTCCCCTTAAACATGTATGCCAGCAGCTCTGCCTTGTCTCGGTTGCTGGATATGTATGTCCCGTCACTGTTGGATAGAGTTCGGATTCTTTCTTGTTTTACAAGGCCTTGATATTCCATTGTTAAGGGCTACCACTGTTCGTGCCGAACTGATTACCTCTTAGCTTTCCTCTGGGGCCACATTCATATATAGGCATGACCCATTTGGCGGTGGTCTTCAAATTCATGCAGACAGATTTTTGCAGTTGTCTGTTTCTTTGTGTTGGGTGCTTTTTGAAGCGGGTCGAAGCTTTGTATTTAGCCTCAGCAGTAAGTCTTTGTCCATACCCAAACCACGGTTGGTCATCAGGTCATGTACTGTAGATGCGATGTGGGACAAACTGCTGTTGCAGGCTGAGGACATATGATGTTGTTTTTGTACGAGTAGCATCATGGTTTTCATCTCTTATCAGTAGTGTGTTCCAGTTGGTGTGACATAGCTTCTGCATTGTTGTCCAATCTGTTGCCATAGCCAAATTTCCCTCAGGGTATCTTCATCAAATGGAGCAGTGAGGTGGACCTGCGACAAGATTGCATTGTGGTCAGATGATCCAATATTGTCTAGTGGTCTGCACGTAACTGTTCTATCAGGGAAGTTAGTGAACACTGGGTCAAGTGAACCACCGTACTTGTGCACGGGAAGGAACACGTGGTTCGGAAACCCATATACCACCAGTAATTCACTGGAAGTCCCCTGAACTAGGTGTTGGTTCAGGTCACCCACGATTATTACAGTTGGCAGTTTTGTGTCCCAGTGATGTTGTTCAGGTGTTCTGTTAGATATTTCAATGGGTTTCCTCCTTTCCACAGGGGGCGGTAGGCGGCACAAAGTAACAGTGCAGTATTATTTACATCCAGTTTGGTATTTGTACAGGCAGACACTGAATGTGAAGATTTTCTTTACAGCAGATGACTGTGCCTCCTGCTTGGATGTGTTACCGACCGCGTCTATCCCAGTTGTTGTATCCAGGCATCTCCTCTAAAGTGGGCAGCACAGTGTCATCAAGGAAAGTTTTATCTGTAGCTACTTTGTCAATCTTGTGCCTGATGACAAAGTTGTGCGTCAGTTCTCCCACATTTATGAGGAATCCCTTGATATTAGCAAATAATATTTGCAGCTGCTGTCGTCTCCCTCGAGGAGATGGTGTGGGGGTGGTAGCCCTGTCGATGTTGATTATGTCTGTACCGTGGAGTATCAGTTTGTACTCAAGGCTTGGTTGTTGTTGGTACTGCACTGGATGAATTGTGTGCAAGTTCTGAGTGTGGGGATGGCTCGTAGTGTGATGGACTTTGGCCTGTTCAGTTAATATTATATTTATCAGCTGTTTTTGTACCGGTTCTGCAGCTTTAGTGTGGCAAATATCCTCTGTGTGACCCGTACTTTGGCAGAAGGTGCATCTGAGGCTCCTCTTCACGTCAACTTCTCACGTACGATACTGGTCTGAGGCGTGGCCAAGTCGCCACTGTAGTTACAGATCCAGATCCTACAGTTGTGGTCAGTATGGCCATAACACTGACACCACTCACAGTACTCGGATTCTGGGCCTCTCTGTGTCCTGTTGTATCTGTTGCTACTGTAGTTTCTATTTCAGTTTCTGTAATTTCTGTAGCTGCTACTGTTGGTGATGTTATTGCTGTTATTGTTGTAATTTTTGCTGTTAGTGTTATGATTTCTGTTACTGGTAGTGCTAATTGTGTTGTTGCTTCTGTTGTTGCTGCCGTTCATAACTCTACTTTCTCTGTTACTGATACTGTTGATGTGGCTCTTGTTGTTCCTGTAGTTGCTGCTGTTGATGTTGTGTTGTTGGCACTATTGGTGTTGTCTCTGTTGCTGTTGGCGTTTCTGTTACCGTCGTCCGTTCTGTTGTTCCTGTTATCATTGTTCCTTCCTCTGCCCGGGGCCGGTATTCTGTCAGTGCTGTTAATGTGATGAGGGCTGGGTTGTTCAAGACCTGAGGGAGTTTGGGTGCAGGGCAATGCGGTCTGAGATGTCGCGGCTAATTTCCTTGGCCTGTCTAACCACCACCAGTTGTTCCACTTCTCAGACCTGGAGCAGATATCTTTCCAGTCCCTGTGTATCTTGTGTGAGTAAGCCCTTTGATGCCACAGCTGTTAGTTATGCCAATCTCAGACAGCAGTTAGCCTAGTAAGAGAGTGCTTCGCCAAACACTTCCTCGCTGCATGTGAAAAGTTCTGATATTTGAGGTGGCGAGTTCCTTCTGCAGCTTTACCACGGTGTTCGTGAGATCTTCCCTGTTTAGCTGCTGTAGGTGCTCAATGTCTTCCTCAAATACCTCGTCAAAGGCTCTGTGTTATTTGTAATGTCAGGCTTTGTGAGGTTGACTGCTCTCTCTCTCTCTCTCTCTCTCTCTCTCTCTCTCCGTCACTGGACTACACACACACACACACACACACACACACACACACACACACACACACACACACACACACACACACACACACACACACACACACACACACACACACACACACACACACACACACACACACACACACACACACACACAGATATATACATACACACATAATCTAGGAGTCTTGAAAAATCAATTCTTGCCACCAGAACTTTATTGCAACGACAACAACCTTATTTGGATACACAGTGAAAAAGAGGAGTAAAAAGACTAAAAATAGCGTCATTCAGGGACAAAGAAATCCAAGGTGACCCACACGACCAAAAAGAAATAATATATTGGACGCGGGATTACAATGGAGAAAAAAAGAAAAAAAAAGGGGAAGTAAAAATTATGTTCAAACTGTTTTTTTTTCGAGTCTAAAAAACAAGGAGGAAAAAAAGTTGCACCTAATTATGTTTAAAGATAAAAACGTGCAGGTCCAGGCAAATGTAAAAGAGCAAACCCAGTGTGGAAAGAATACAAACAAAACTGGCAGTACTGTAGGCCTGAAGGGCACAGAATCCAGTTCATAAGTTACCACAGAGAATACAAATGTCGTCATAGTCTAAAAATAACATGAAGCTTGGAAATAGAGTTAATGGTTACAGCAGCTAAGGAAAAAATAGCTACAGGAAATTCTGAAATCATGAAATTATATGTCTTGCTATAGAAAGAAAAGAAGTCCATGGTGAAAATAATCTAGGGCAAAGACAGAGAAAGAACTTTAAGAAAAACTGCCTGATGATTCACTACAAGAGCTGAAGACTGGACAAACTGAAGGAAAATACAAACAACGGTAAATACAGAGTATGTAGAGAATAGTACCGAAATAAATGATGATAAACTTGAAGCACGTACACTGGCTACAGGGATAATAAATACGGACACACAGACACACGTACGAAAAGCAGAATCACAACTTGCAGTGAGCTTAAACGATTCCCATTAGGAGTGGGAGTGAGTGGGAGAGGGAGAGAGTAAGTGGGAGAGGCTGGAAGGGAGTAAGCGAGAGAAGTGAGTGGGTGGGAGAGGTTAGACGTGAGTGGGGAAGGAGTGGAGAGGGTAGGAATGAATGGGAGAGGATGTCAGTGAGGAGGAGAGAGCAGGAGTGAGTGGGAGAGGGTGGGAGTGATTGAGAGGAGGGAATGGGTGGGAGAGAGTAGGAGTGATTGGGTGAGGGTATATTGTTTATGTTGAAATCGAGTTGAAATCAGTTTAATGTTCACCCTTTGTGGTAAAAACACACTGCTTAAGTATCAACACTCTCTTGGTCAAAAAAAAAAAGGGAGGGGGGGTAGGAGACTGGAAACAGAGAGAAGAGAGGGGAGAAAAGAATAACTACAGGATGAATATAAGAAAGCAAGGATGTGGAATGGGTATAAATAGTTTGTTAATATAGGATAAGAAACGTTAAGGTAGACAATAAATAATGAAAAAATGCAGGATGGGGAATGAAAGTATATATGTAATTATAGGATGCTAATAGTTGGGCAGGGAACGAGCATAATGCTGAGTTAGGGGTAGTTTACACAATTTAACCAGTCTTATACCTATTCTTTTTACATGCAAAATATTTATAGATATCCAGAATACTGGTACACCAGACATACGTAGAAATAATAATACCGTACTTAACTAGTATTCGTAAAATTAGTAAATAATACTATAGTTCACTACGAAGATACGTACTAATAATAACAGCTTCGAAATAGTGTAAAACCAACTTTGCCAGCTGTCATAGTTGCTATTAGGTGCCTGCTGCTTGATTGCACAAGAATATGGAGACGATGAGAGCTGCTGGTTGATGGGCTGGTGGATTGTTTGCCCCAAGAACAATAATGATGTCTGTTAACCCCTTCATTGCTATGACGCCTCCCCCCTCCCTCACCTTTTTTTCTTTTTTCTTACTACCGCCAGACGATTACAGTGTCCGTTTAAGACCTTAGGCTGTGAGAGTTTTTGATAGTTCCCATTAACCTAGCAGACTAGCTGTTTCATAAAAGTCTTTTATGTTCATAATTATTATTATTTTGAAATGTTATGTTGTTGACGCATGTTGGGTGAAAAATCACTTGCTGACTGGTAATTGACAGTTAACATATGGCGTGATGATACTCAGCAGATGTAATGTTGGTGTCTGAGCAGGCAATTTTATAACAAATGAACAATATCCTGTTCACCCACCAGTACAAATGGGGATCTGGATGTAAAACGACGACTGCTGGTCGTATGATGAAAACTGTGGCAGCCAAAACTGGTTGTCCGCTTTAATGACCCTCGTACAGTATCTAGACATAAATAGAAATCATTGCCTTTCGACCACTGATTCTGAGTACGTTAAATATGGGAATTTAAGTTGGCTGTTTGCTTGTATTGTATAAATGGGGATCAGTCAGAGGAACGTGTGCTAGAGGGTGTGATGATTTGGGGTTGGTGACAGTGTCGAACAGAGACAGTATTTACCCAAATTTAGGGGAAAAAATGAGGAATAGTTTGTATGTCTGAAGACGGTGAGATGGAATGAGTGACAGGGTTAAGGAGTATATATGAAGTGGAATGAAATGTCTGACAATTGAGTCTATGTGGGAAGGTTGTTGGAATGGAAAAAGTAAGTTGAGTATATGCGGCAAGGTGGTTGGTGATAGGGTTATGATCGACGAATAGGAAGATGGGTTGGGATGGAATGAAGAGAGCTTGATTGGGATGGATTAAAATCAAGGTTGAGGAATATACGCATGAGGTGTGTTGGAATGAAGGACTGAAAGTAATCAGTTTATATGACTGTTGTATGATATAATCATCGGTACCCCTCACGGGTAGGGAGTAACTCGACACAACAGCCTTATTTGAAGACGCAATTAAGGGGCTCTTTTATTTAACTGGCTTCGATTTTGTGTTTCAAAATCGAAGTGGAAGATAGAAAAGGAGGTTGTAAGAAGAGCTGAGTAAACGTATGAAATAAACTGGATAAAGATGACAATAAACTGGGTAAAGATGACAGTCGGAAATCGGAAGACTGGGACGGTCTCCAGTGCTTTGGTGTTTTCGTGTTCCTTTAAGTTCCCTCTTAAACGCCCCACAGCAAAATTATCCTGTCCCATTCGATATTACAGTCTGTGGTTTCTCTTTAACGGGACGGCTTCTTATCTCTTCCATCACAGGGGTTTTTCTTTAGATGAATCAAGCCGTCTGTCGGCAGCCAGAATATACAATATGCGTACTCGGACTGAAGGTCTCTCTCTCTCTCTCTCTCTCTCTCTCTCTCTCTCTCTCACACACACACACACACACACACACACACAAAATCCGTAAGTCCATCAATCCAGCCCTATCCGACTCCCTGTCTTATATCTAATCCCCTTTATTCTACCCCTTATTATCTAGTCCTAACATTTGCACCTCATTTCCCAGCCCTTTACACTCTGCTGAGAAATGAAGTGAACTCTGCAACCTGAAGTGATGCGAACTTTCTATTTTAGCTCCATATTTTATCATCTTTGTTCTCTCAATACGATGACGTCTCATGTTGGTTAATTCTTTCTGCCTCCAGATAAATTTACTATCTTACGAAATGTCACTCGTTAAAGAGGTTAATGAAGGTTATTTTATATATAACCTTTCCAGTTCAAAAAAGTTTGTAAGCCGAATAAATCGTTTGAAGGAAGTAAAAAATCAGCATGTAAGACGTCACCGTACCGAAAATGTGAAGGCAGGCGGCTACTGGGACGAAATCTCCCCCGGTAGATTTCGTCCACTGACCTACTAAAGAGTTGTATTTTTTATTTTATTTTGCCATTTTCTACGAACTGCTTAAAAATCCAGTTATAATGTATATTAAGGAAATATCACATGTGTTGAAATAGGCCATAAGGGAGCTTACGAGTGAAAATTGAACTTAAATGTGAAAAACTTCTGGAAGTTTTTACAGCTGGCTAGCTACAGAGGGTAATGCAGGAAGCATAGGCTACCGAATGTATTTATGAATAACTAAAATGTTTTTAATGCTTTTATTGTAAGGTAGTTTCCATCGATACTACTACCGGCTTCTGAACTAAGTACATTTGATAGGCTACTATGCAGTCTAAGGGATACAGTGTGTGTAAGTAGACAAGATACCACTGTGTAAGTAGACAAGATAGCAAAGTACTTGCGTATTAACATGTAATAAAACAGTTGCTTATCGTTCACTTCATTATTGCGACATATGTATTTCGTGTATTCACACGTGTAGAAATCTGCCCAAGGAAACTCGTTCTTATAAAGAAAACAGTGAGTACAGTAATACGTTGGACATTCAAGGATGAAAGTAAACTAATACACTATTGTTAGGTTAACGTTAAAAGTAAGAAAGAAAACTTGTTTGGTGGCTATCTGAGAAAACGGTAAGTTAATCATTTCAGTCCTAACTAACGGAGAGAAAGCATGTAAAACCACGCATCATTATGCAGTACAGACAAGTTATAAGTAAGATAAAAGTAATATAACCAGGGAGAAATATGTTTCAGGTATAGTATAAATAAAAGCATATGCCCAAAAGACAACAGACTCGAACCACACACACACACACACACACCAAAGTTAACAAGTAATTCAGATTTTAAATAAGCTAAAAGCTAGAAGTACTGATATAACCTTTTAAACCTTTATCATAAGGATTATGAATCGTTTACTATAAATTTCATAATATAGCCCAATGCATCATCAGATAACGGTTTGAGTGATAATGAACTGTTAGCTGTCATAGAAATCGGGACTTCAGTTTTCAAAATTCCTCCTACACCTCCATCCCCCAAGTAAGGATTTATAAGCATTAGGCTACAGTTCCTCCTCCTCTTCATCTACTATCCTTTATTTTTTCTTTTCCATTAAGTTTCTTCTTCCTCCTCATATTTATATTCCATCCGGCTGCATTTTCTTCCTTTAATTTTTTCTTATTTCCAGTGCGTTGCTTCTTTCTCTTCAGTTTTCTTCTGCTGGTGTTCTTTTTAGATGTTTCCATTTCCTCCTTGTTGCCTCAAAGTCACTCTCGCGTCTTCTTTTTATTATCTCGACCGAACTGCTTCTTCCTTCATCGGGCTGAGCTAAGACTTTTAGCCTTACAATCCCCAGACCCTGACGGTCATATCCCAGGAGCAGCTGGCAAAGGCGATTCCGCTGGGAGCCACTGCTAGTGAGGTAATCCTGTTCTCGTGCCCTTGCAGAGTGCCTGCCGGGAGGAATGACGTAAGTTACATTATTTAGCTTAGGCCATATATATATATATATATATATATATATATATATATATATATATATATATATATATATATATATATATATATATATATATATGCAGTCGACCGAATTTCACGATGCATTCCCAAGGACATGAGAGGCCTCCATGCATCTCCTTACCAGTTATCTTCCCCTTTTCTGGAAATACCAATTAGACGCGTCCCTTACGGTCGTGGTCTATTGGTACCGTGCCTTCATCCCTCTGCCGCAAATTGTCCTCCTGCTTATTTTCAATTCAATCCGGAGTGTTTTGCTAAGACACGGAGGACGAGATGAAATGAGGTCAGCAGCCCTGAGGCATTGTTACCACATATTTTATGGGTATATATTAATTCCTGTCTCTCACAGCTTGGGTTAATTGAAATCAAGATCGCTCGAAAAGCGTTGGGCTTGCTTCTCACTCCGGTTGGTTGTTTATACAAGCACGGGAGTATTAAGGTGTAATATGCTATAGAGTATATGACAGCTAAGTAAGAGATGCTTCATTCGGGAGGATTTTGTGCAAATGTGAATGACAGACAGAAAGTCTGCTAAAATAATTCGGTAATGAATGATGTTGTAGCTTTTTGATAACTCTTGATCATCACAGAAGAAAAGCAAGTCGTGTATTACTAATATTTGTGAGGTGTAAGAGCTGGAGGCTAGGCTGCCGTGGTCCAAAACCTGGAAAGGTTGGAGACCAATCTGTGCCCTTAGTAACATTACATGATGGAAGCCGCCTCTCGAACCAAACTTAACCTGACAGTAGCTGGTGCCCTAGACCAGCAAAGGAACAGGCGGCTTGTTATGCTGGTACCCACCTTGGTGTGTGGTCTTCATGGTGTCCCAGAAGTGGATGGTGTTGTCGTCTGAGCCGCACATGATGTAGCGGCCGGAGCTGCTGAGGCCGCAGCTGGTGAAGCCCGAGTTGGCGGTGGGGGGCTTGTACTCGGCTATCTGCTGGTCGCTGCGCATGTCCCACATCCGAGCTGTTTTGTCCTCAGACCCGGAGGCGATCGCTTGGCCGGAGGGGTGGAACTGTTGGCATTAAATACATAGTGATAGGGACGGGAGCTGTGTGTGTGTGTGTGTGTGTGTGTGTGTGTGTGTGTGTGTGTGTGTGTGTGTGTTGTGGTAATAATGGTGTTGCAGTGTGAGATGAGGTGCTGCACAATATTCATACTGCATATTGTCTCTTCTAACACTGGGTAGTTTCATGCGGAGAACCGAGTGCAAATGTAAATCAGTTACAAAAACAAGAAGCAGTGCCACGGCACAGCAAACCCATCCCTGGCAGTCATTTCAGTGCTGACGTATAAACACAACTTGATATCTAGTCAAAGATGTCACATATCAGAGTTGGAGTAAATTGGGTGAAAATTGACGATTTTATGCCCATTTGAAATTTTAGGCCTGACCCACCAGACATTGGTCCCCTTACCTCTAACTGGGGGATGATCCCCCCTGATATAATGAGGGGGTATGTTATAGGATGCAGATTTGAAAGATTCACCTTTAGGTCATGGTTTCATGTCGATATGACGAATTTGAAAGGAGTTATGGAGAAAAGAAGATTTTTTTTTTTTCCTTGGCCCAATTTGGCCTAAAATTTAATCATGTGATCAGGTCCCTGTAGTTTTAATCAAAATCGCACTAGTAGTTTTAGCATAAAGTTGTTAACAGACAGACAAACAAACAGACAGACAAACCGAATGAAAACAATACCCGTCCCCAAGCCCCTCCGGGACGGTGACGTGTTACAAGGATAAACAGTGAATTGATGTATTACCCTGTACCGGACAGTACGGTTGCTTTTACCTTTATATTTTTGTTTTCTATGTTGGAGTTAGTGATATATTTGGAAACTGAGTTATGATGATGGTGATGAAGTGAATTTGTTATAGTATATTTGTTGCGGCCCCTGTGGATGAAATCTGGGATTGGTCGTTTGGGAAAGATAGATAAATAGGTAGTGTGATAGATAGATAGATAGATGGATAGATAGATAGGTACTCGTAGATATAAAACTGTACTCAGAGTTGACGTTCGTGGTGTGTTAAGATACCGTTGACAGGTCTACTGTATATTGGGATGGTAGAAGACACGTATATGGATAGACAGGGAGGATAGAGAGGTAGATTGACTGATTGATATGTAGACAGAAGAAGAGATAAAAAGATAGGTAGAAACCTTAATGACACACAGAATTAACGTCACATGTGTTCACATAGGTAGCCAGATAGAGGATAGATAGACAGAGACAAACGGATAGAGGAAACAGTCAGATACATAGACAGATGGACAGGGATCAAAAAGAACTGTCACAGACTTAGTTGACGTTGGAGGTGTATTCGCGTAGGTAAATAGAGAGAATGGTAAAAGATAGATCGATAAGCAGAGATAGGCGGATAAGTTAAGTAAACCAAGAGACAGCAACGAAATAATACTGACAGAAGGAGGTGACGTCGGAAGAGTGTCAAGATTAGAGGACAGACAGGGAACACCGTGGTGGATTTTGAAGGGGGTCATGGGATAATCTGATGTATCAGAGGTCACTGGTGAGAGTTTTATAATTTCCCAGAGGCAATATTTGTTAGGATTTCTTTTTTCTGTAAACCATCTTGCGCAGAGCTTCCTAGAGGCAGTGCAGGATCAGTTTCTTAAATGCAGAAGAGACTAATTTGTCATGAACGTTTTCGTAAAGAAAAAGTAGACGGAGTTTGACGTAAGAATGGGATATTAACCTGGTATCAGCAAATTGGCTGCCTGGTTCTTTCTTTTAGTCTTTCCGTCTTTCTCTGTAAAGCTTTTCTTTCTTTCTTTTTACCTGTTAAACATTAAAACTGCTAAAAGGATTATCGGTTCCACATAGAAGCTGCTCTCTTCCGTACCCTGTCTGCGTATCAACCTCAAATACCCAACGTAGAAACAAAAATGCAACTTCAATCGTACCATTGAATTTTCAGATTACTATCTAAGTGATGTTGTGTTACTGCACAGCATCTTCAGTTTTAATCACTCATGCCTAATATGCTCACTCGACTGGTGCCTCTGTGTAAGAGGCTTCAACTGTAGGTGTAGATGGGGGCCACAAATGTTATCGTAATTTGTCCGGCGAGGCCACAGATGTTATCGTATGTAGTCGGGGGGGGGGGGGAACAGATGTTATCATATTTCCCGGGGAGGGGCCACAGAAGGAAAACTTTTGGGAACGACTGACCTAGGTAGACAGACTGATAGAACGTTAGGTTAACAAACAGTAAAAGAGGAGACAAACGTAAGCAGACAGGTGGGCAAATAGGCATATGACAATAGAGGAGGCATCTATCCTTCTGTCTATCTATCCATCTCTGTCTGAGAGAGAGAGAGAGAGAGAGAGAGAAAAAAGAATGACAGATAAATAGAGACGGAAAAGGTAGGCAGACAGATAGCAGTAATACAGAGAAATGGGTAGATAGACAGCAGCTAGCTAATAATAATAACAGACGAGTTGACGTGTAATGCGTGTCCCCTGTTGAAGTGTTTGCAGGTCATGGAGTTGACCAAGTTGGCGTTAGAGATAAAGGAAATGCACAGATAGATAGATAAAGGAAATGCACAGATAGATAGATAAAGGAAATGCATAGATAGATAGATAAAGGAAATGCATAGATAGATAGCAACAGAGGAGACATTCAGAGAAGAGGTATAGATAGGTAGATAGACAGGTAGGTATGGTAGATGGACTGATAGCAACAAAGTAGATAGGTAGGTCGGTATGTACAGTAGGCGGACTGATAACTGTAGAGGTGATTGGTAGGTATGAAAGTAGGCAGGTCGGTAGGTCATTACATAGGAAAGCAGAGGGACAAGCAGAGAAAAAATCCTGATTGGTCAGTAGGTAGGTAGGTAGGTCAGTAGGTGGGAAAACAGAAGGGCATAGCAATAGAAGAGTTGTGATAGTTGGGTAGGTAAGAAAGTAGGGGGACACGACAATAAAAGAGTACTGATAGGAAGGTATGTGAGAAAGTAGACCACCATAGCAATAAAAGAGTTCTGATAGGTAGGGTACGTGGGTAGGTAAGTATATGTTGGTAGGTGGATCAGTAACTAGGAAAGTAGAGGGACACAACAATAACAGAATACTGATAGGTAGGTAGGCAGGTATGTCGATAGGTAGGAAAGTAGATGGATATAGCAATAAAGGAGTACTGACAGGTGGGTAAGTAGCCAGATGGATAGGTCAGTAGCTAGGAAAGTACAGGGGCATAGCTAGAAAGGAGTACTGATAGGTCCATAGATAGGTAGGTAGAGAAACATATGAATAAGATGATACTAACATAGACAGAGTTGACGTCTGATGTGTGTCCCCAGAATGACTGTTTGCAGGTCTTGGAGTCCCTCAGGTCCCACACCTTGATGGTCCGGTCCACAGAGCCCGTCACGAAGCAGCTCTGCAGACACAAACACAGTCACAGTCACTACATCAACCAAGTTTTTCCCTTAAACCTGTCTCCTCAGCAGTTTTATAGACGGTTGTATGCATGGTATCTTTAGACGGTTTTACTCAGCTCAGGAGAGACTTTTCAAACGGGACAGGTTATAGGCATAGGCGTCATTAACTCTTATGGGGTGTTCTCTTAAGCTTAACAAAATTCTGTGCTAGCAACGACGGTAGGACAACATCCTTGGGCTGAAGATGTTGCATATTATCAGTAAATCGTTATGTTTGATTTCATTTCATATATTAATATTTGTTCTATTTTTTTTTTTTTTTTTTTTTTAAGTGTTGGGTAGCCGTATCAATAAATACCTGATCGGGCGCCAGACTCATTGTAGCCACGTCTCCAGAGTGGCCGAAGAATTCCGTCACCTTCTTGCCGGCCGAAATGTCCCAGTGGATGCTGAGGGGAGACGGGTGGATGAACAGAGACATGGGTAGGCACAAAAAAGATAGATTGATGAAAAGATGCGTGTATGGACAGGAAGAAGATGATGAATGAAAAGATGCATGGGTAGACGCAGAGAAAGTAATGGATGAAAAGATTCATGGATAGACAGAAGATAGTGATTGAAAAGATGCATGAGTAGACATAAAGAAGATAGGTGGCGGAAAACATGCATAGGTATACACGAAGAAGATAACGGATGAAGAGATGCATGGTTAGGCAGAAAGAAGGTAAACATTTTGGACAGCCCTTTTTTGTTAATTTGAGAAGCGAGTGCTGCTGGATGGATGGATGAAACTAGGCTTGGACAGGTATAAAGATACTGGATGAAACAGGACTAGATAAATTTTCAGCGGAAGCCACAACTCGTTATTAAAAATGAAACAATGTTTTATGTGATTCGTTTGCTTTTGTGTCTGCTTCTCTCGGAAATCACCAGTTTCCGAATTGTGCCCTTCCCGCTTTCCCCAGCTGTCGATAATGATGAACTCGTGGGAATTATAGCAATACCTAACCTAACCTAACCAAGGTACCTTGTTTCGGGTCCGGGAAAATGGCGGCCTCATTGTGGTACGTCACGCAATTGCCAGTAAAAACAAACATGAAATTTCAAAGGGAATTAAAGTTGAGCTGTGACGGAAATGTCATAGACGAAAATTTTCAGCGCTGAATGGTGAGATATAAGTGAAAAACAGTTCATGGTACTTGAATTTCTGGTGTGGTTTCTGAATATTATTCCAGGCTTTGATAGGCAAAGAAGATATTTAAGTTGGGTATCGTGCAAGTTTGATTATCTGAGAAGTGGATGTTGGTGTAGGAATAGAGGGACTGTGAAAGAAAATTGGTAGTTACGGCAGTATTCCCTTTTCGATAATACGAGTGTTGGATGCTGGGGGAAGGAAAGGTGGATGAAAAGAGAAGTGGATGGACACAAGAAAATATATAAGCAATTTAGACAGCTTCACCGCTTTGGTTATTTGAGGAGTGGATGCTGATGTGGGATAAGTATACAGATAACGGATAGTGGTAGACACACGGTTTGGATATCGCACCTTCTTTGCTAACTTGAGGAATGGATGTAGGGAAGAAGTGGATGATAAGGGCTATGAACGGACGCAAAGAAGATAGGTACCGTAGTCTGGATGTCTCAGCGGATGCTCAGGATAGGTGAATGAAAAGAGACATTACTAGATACAAAGATAAGCAATTCATAGGGATTTTTTTTTTTTCTGATTATGGGAATCGGTGGATAGGTACACGGAAAGTATGCAGTTTGAACAGCTCACATAATTAATTACAAATCTGAGGAGTACATCCTGAGAACGGGAGATTTGGATGGAAAATTGGGTAAAAAAGGGTATAAATGGACAAAAAGGTGATGGATAATATAGGCAGTGCCTCAGAAAAAGTAAAAACAAAAAAATAAATAATAATAATAATAATAATAATAATAATAATAATAATACCATTTTCCTGATCAGATAACCCGGTTGATGATGAAGGAAGGATAGTTGAAAGAGAAAATGGCCTGGATATAAAAGAATAGTTAAAATCAGGATGCGTCCATACTAAATACTTGCTGGCGCGGGTGGGTGCGAGCGGGAGTTTGCATCACTGTGACCTCTACAAATGGCCCCACTGGACGCGAGCCAGTACAGACGAGAACTTATATGGGTTATAATGATGCAGAACTCCCGCCCTTGCGCAACCGCCCATGCCAGCAAGCATATGGTGTGGACGCGCACTTAGGGATAACAGATTCTCTAGTTATAGATGACTGAATGGATCTAGATGAAAGAATGGTTGTACAGTATATTAAGGAATGATTACACACTATGCAAAAGTATGGTTGTAAGTGAGAGAATGGATATAGATTAGATAATAATTATAAATGAAAGTGTGTTTTTATGAGTGAGTGGGTATGAACAAAGGAATGGTAACGGTATTGTAACCTGTAAGTAAAAAATGTACACCCGAATCCCTCAGGACCCCATGTCGCCCCTAAACCCGGACCCCATGTCGCCACTAAACCCTTCGAGTCCTTCACAGTCCCAAGACTCACATGGTCCTTCTGAATGATGTTAAACCACCTGAATCCTCCAAGAAACACACACAGTTAGTCATAATCCTCCCCAAGTCAAACAAAATCCCTTTAAATTAACTCTAATCCCTCTGTATCCTGCTCAGGACTCAGCAATCCCTCTTAATCCTCCCCAAGACTCACACAATTCCTCTTATACCTCCCCAGGACTCCCACGATTCCTCTTTCCCCAAGACTCACACATTCCCTCTTACTCCTCTCCCGGACTTACACAATCCCTCCTAATTCTTCACCCAAACTCACGCAATCTATCTGAGTCCTTCCCAAGACTCACACAGTCCATCTGAATCCTCCCCAAAACTCACACAATCTCCTTGAATAGCCTTCAATCCCTCTAAATCCTAACCAGGACTCACAAAATCCCCCTGAATCGTCCATAATCCTCCAGAATCCTCCAAAAGACTTACACAGTCCCCATGAATCATCTATAATCCTCCTGAATCCTACCCAGGACTCACACAATCCCTTCTAATCGTCTGTAAGCCCTCTGAATCCTCCACAAGACTCACACAATCCCTCTGAATCGTCTGTAGCCCCTCTAAATCCGTCATAAGAATCGCACAATCCCCTTGAATCGTCCATAATCCCTCTGAATCTATAACACTCACACAATCCCTCCTAATCGACTCTAATGCCTCTGAATCCAGCTCATGACTCACACTTTCATGTCGCCTGATCCTGTGATGAGGTTAGTGTCGTCGAGGAACCTGATGGATGATAGGAAACCCTCGTAGCCCATCAGCTCCCTGGCCACCTTAGCGGCCCCCGTGGCGTCCCTGTTGTTTATGTCGTGAACTGTACACTGGTTGTCCATACCGCCGCTCGCTGGGAGAAGGGGGAGGAGAGAATTGGAGTTGACGGTTGTGAAAGGAATGTGTGAGAGAGGAATTATTATGGCTTGGGGAAGAAATTATTATTACAATTATTATTATTATTATTATTATTATTATTATTATTATTATCCATCATCCAATCCTACATTTCCCCATGAGGAGCGTAGGAGCCCGGGGCTAGACAGTTGGTTTCGACATTTAAGATGAGAGTGACCAGCCTCACTGAGTGGCATAATATGAGCAATCAACCCCAACCACCCTTTGGATATAAACCTTCACCGGCTCAATCCGACTGGAGCGCAATAAATACCCACTAAACCACCAGGTGCCAAAATTTGGCTATATGGTTACCAACCTGCGTAGTAAATGGTTTCCTGGTGTACAGGAAACCATTTGGCTTGTCACTCAGTGTAGAGCCACCCACAGGCAGAAGGAAGAGGAAAGAATGAAGGAAATAAAGACAGGAGAGGGAGTGTAAAGTCACCCGTAGACAGAGGGACAAGGAAAGACAGGAGGAAAGAAAGATAGAAGAGGATGGAAGGAAAGAAGGATGGAAGAGAGGAAAGGGCAGACACCCGAGAGCAGCACTACATATTATTATTATTATTGTTATTATTATTATTATTATTATCGCGAGCGACGAGCACGGGAAGAAAATTAAAGTTGATAGTTGATTTATGTTTTTGGACACAATGGAATGTGTGAGAGAGGAAGTACTATGGCTTGGAGAAGAAATCATCATTATTATTATTATTATTATTATTATTATTATTATTATTATTATTACCGCCGCTCATGTGGGGGGGGGGGAGAAAATTGAAGTTGATAGCTGATTTATGTTTAGGACAAAATAGAATGTGTGAGAGAGGAATTACTATGGTTTGGGGAAGAAATTGTTATTATTATTGTTATTATTATTATTATTATTATTATTTATATTGTTATTATCATTATTATCATCATCATTACCGCCGCTCGCGGGGAAGGAGGTGGAAAGAAAATTGAAGTTGATGGTTGATTTGTGGTGTTTGGACAAATGAGATTCTGTGAGAGAGAAATTTACAGTGGATGGGGGAAAAGGCTTTATTAATGTTACTGTTGCTGTTGTGGGGGAAAGAAAATTGAAATTGATAGTTGATTTGTGTGTGTGTGTGTGTGTGTGTGTGTGTGTGTGTGTGTGTGTGTGTGTGTGTGTGTGTGTGTGTGTGTGAAGAGATACTGAGGAATAGAGAGCAACAGGGATAGGCGTAGGTGCATATAAAGAATAAATAACAATCATCATCATCACCATCATCATCATCATCACCATTCCAACCCATACAGCTTTTTCCCACGCGGTATGGGTAAAATATATAAGGCATTGATACACTGTATAACATAAAAACAAATTAAAGCCCATGTACAGAATATCCTGTGAAATGGGCCACTTTTATTGTCTCCTGTCATATTTATGAAAATTTTTTAATACGATAAGAAACAGAGTAATATGAAGACAGGGGAGTAGTGTGAAAGGCAAGAGTGTGGGGTGTAAAATGACTCACTTGCTGAACTTTTTGTGCATGACACGTGCCCGGCGTGACTTACTTTCAGCTTTCCACAAAACAGAAACCTTTTAAAAATGTATATCAATACTAAGAATATGCAGAAAAATGAGAAAAAAATGAAAGTGCACAAGCACACACACACACACACACACACACACACACACACACACACACACACACACACACACACACACACACACATTGATTCATATAGCTGGCGGAAGACTAACGGTCCCCTAGCTTGGGAGGGTAGTGCCTGAACACAGACTTCTGCGATGGCACACACACACACACACACACACACACACACACACACACACACACACACACACACACACACACACACACACACACACACACACACACACACACACACACACACACACACACACACACATTAAGCAATGCAAGTACAGGATTCCCAGCCCTCCGCTCCCACCCGTATTAAACGCCTCTTACAATATGCGGTCATTGTCTGAACAGTAACTGTTTCCCACAAGGGCTGGGAGTGCTATAATTTATCTCCCATCCAGTGACTCCAGGAAGTTTCCATCTCTGGGTCACATATTTTCCAGCCACTTGACTCCAGTCATAGGACAGCCGTATATTCTTTCATGGAAGATGTAAAATACATTACTCTATAAAGCTGTCGGAATCCCTGCAAGTGCAGTCACATTGCCACGCAGCCGTACAGTGTACCTGGCTGTGATACTGACCGACAAAGTTGCCCGATGGGGAGAACGCGACAGACATGACCCATGATGAGAGGAGCGGGATGATCTGGGTTTTGTTGCCCGTGAAGATGTCCCAGATGATCAGCTTACCGTCCAGCGACCCAGAGACCAGGTGCCTGCCGGGAAATACAGACAGTTGTTGTTATTATGCCCTTTTCACTTTAACTTGGCCCAGATTGTTGTCCTTCTGCTCCCTATTGCACGAACCTCAAGTGCAGAATAAGACAGTACTACGGTTCTGTGTATTTTGATTGGTACTCTTTGTTACTAGCACCATATTCTAGTGTTGATCCCTTGTTATAATTCTTGACTCATGATGGAAAGATGGCAGTTTTTGGTCAGGTTAGAGTTAAAAGAGTACAGGTACAGTATCCCTTTTTGACTTATTTTTGCCGTCAGATCTTTAGTAAAAAAAAAAAAAAGAAATGCCTGAGAAAGTTCCATTGATACCCATGAAGCTGATTCCCAGATCCATCAGATTTATTGTCGCTGTTGTATTTGGAAACTTTTGGTATTATTAAACTAGTCAATAATTACTAATGGATATCTGTGATTCGTTCGTGCTGGTTCATAGCTATAGTAGGACTCGCCTACGTTTGCGGCTGTGGTGTGGCCCGCACCTGTGTACACTGTTGCCACGTTTTCTATACCGTTATCTCTCTCTCTCTCTCTCTCTCTCTCTCTCTCCTGGCGGGAAATGTGAGCCACCCTGAGTACTTTTGATTCTTTTATAAGTTATTTATAATTGTGCTTTCATTTGTTAATTTGGTTTTGTTATATTTAGTGATGCCGACAATGCATTCAATGCATGCCCCTCTCCTGCCTCTCTCTCTCTCTCTCTCTTTCTCTCTCTCGCTCTCGCTCTCTCACCGACTGGGTGTGGAAGTGTTGCTGCTCGCGAGTGAATATTTTTTTTTTTTTTTTTACTTCGGTATTGGCATATGCCTACTATTTTGTCCTACATATTAGCTTATGATTATAAATGTGATTATTCCTCGTCCTTAAAATTATGGTAAAAGCCGGTAAATGTGAGCATTTTTCCCTAGCAACACCTGTACAAGCTATGCTTGGGTCTACGGAGGTGTACGTACTTTACTTTTGGCCAGACTGGGTGTGTCAGTGTTGCCACTCACAAGAATTACATGAATTATTTCTTTTACTTTGGATATTGGCAGATTTCTTCTTTTTTCAGGCTCATTATCTTATATCCATAACTGTGATATTATTACCCACCCTAAAACTACGCTAAAAACCATTAAAAGTGACTACAATTTCTTTTAGCAACACTGTACAATATGTATGCCATGTTTCTGTGTTACTGTATAAATATTTTATGCATAAGATTACTGTTGATTCATCCATCAAAATACACAAGTGTAAGCTTTATTCATCTGAATTTATCGAATTTGTGATGCCTTGTACATAAATAGCTTCCGTTTCACATCGCAAGTTGGGGAAACGTGGCACCATTGTACACAGGTGCGGACCACACCACAGCCGCAAACGTGCGCGAGTCCTACTATAGTTAGGGAGGTGGGATTTTTTTTTTTTTTTTTTATAGATTGGCGTGTTGTTAGGAGGGTTGTTAGATTCATTGGTCTTTTCGTGGTTGATACTGATGTCGTATCATCGAGGTGGGAAGGCGATTAGGAAGTATTAAGAGTTGTCAATGAAACTAAATGGCTAATTCGAGAGCTTTAAAGATATGAGCGGCTTGTTCATGAGGTTTTCGGTTTATTGAGGGAGGTTGAAGGGTAGTCTGTCAAATCTACTCTGTTACCTACCTAAAAACAATACTAATTAAGACATACATAAATCAACTGCAGAACAGCCCCAAATAATCATACAAAAGTCACCCAAACAGACCATAAATACCGCCAGACTAACTACAAAAATACCCAAAGTAACCATAGATATAGCCAGATCAACCCCACAATGCCCCCTATAAACAGATAATCGCATAGACTATAGCCTTAAGCAGATTAACCCCCAAAGGCCCCATATAACCAAATAACCACCCAGAGTAGCCACGGACACACTCAGCTCAACAAAAGAGAGAGAGAGAGAGAGAGAGAGAGAGAGAGAGAGAGAGAGAGAGAGAGAGAGAGAGAGACCCAAATAACTATAAAACATCGCTCAGGCTAACCCATTCAGCCTGTTTTCTCCCAGCATATCAACATTTTTTGTGTGTGTGGATTTTTTTTCTTTATGGAAGGAAAAACCCAAAGGCTGCTAAGATGGCCCTGTCACATGCGCTTCCGGGTTGTTGTCATCCTGCAAGCCTCTCATAAAAATCAGAATAACCAGAAAAAAAAAAAAATTCCTCCAGCCAGTTAAAAGGTGGCTAAATTAACTTAAACATTCCTAAGCTGAAAAATAACAAAGCTGACCAGCCAGGAAAAAAAAATCATAAATATCTCCAACGAATGAAAAGATGCCCAAACTAATTCAAATATTCCCTAACTGAAAAATGCCAAAAACTGACTAAAAGATCCACAGATTTAACCCCTAAATAAGCAGTGAATCACCCGCACTAACCACAGACATAGCCAGATCTCACAAGCTTTCCCTCACCTGCTGTCGCCAGAGAAGTGTACGCTGTTGACCTTGTTGAGATGGCCCTTACACATGCGCTTACAGGAGGCTCTGATCTTCGAGGCCTCGCCCATGTCACCCGCCACTGAGTCTAAGGAGGTGTCCGCTTTGGATTTCTGGTCCTCCTGTTGTGGGAGGAAGAGAGGGAAGTGGAAGTGATTATTATTATTATTATTATTATTATTATTATTCTTATACACGGTGGAAGTTGTTAAATGATGAACTTTTCTTAATATTACCGTGTAAATTGTGCTCTGTATTGTAGTATCTTACTATTGGTGGTGCTGTTATTGATGTGTTCAGTGTTATTATCATTAATTACCTCTTTGTTAAGTGTTAACAAAGTTTTGCATTTTTTGGTGTAATGTTATATATACAGTTCATAATATGTTTTTGCTTACTCCGTAAGCCTCAGATTCTTTTCATTTTCCAATATGACAGTTAAACTTTTTATTGTTCGTATAGCGTTGTCTGTTTCACACATTTACATACTTGGACGAAAACCGAAAAAATCAGCACCGTTATTGGTAACCAGATATTTTTAGATGAGTGGATGGGGCGGCCACCATCCACTCACATGTGATAGTAATGGTTTCAGATGACCACACCAATTAACATGCTAAATGGCTTGTTATATCCCCGGAAACCATTTACTATATTTAGTAGTAGTCATATAACCAGATGTACTCTTAGTGGTCTAATGGGTTAAATGACTCCAACCGCATATAGACCACAAGAACTTTACAAGCGACGGGTGACTGAGGTTTATTGTTCACATAATACCGTTCAGGGACAGCGACTGCTCACTCGCCGGAAGCATCCGGGGTATGCAACCTAACCCCGGATTCCTAGCCTCCTGATGAAGCATTACGGAACTGAATGATAAACAGACTGAGTTACAGATACATAAAAAGAATTTCGAAGGTTTCTTAATTGGAGAGTGACAGTAAACGCGGTGAGTTGCATTTGGTATTCTGTTGATAGTTACTCATACTTAACCATTTTACTTTTCTGATTTATGATAACCTGCTTACGTCATGTACAATCACCAGAAGGAGTATCATTACCTAACGATGTCATGAAGCTGGATCTGGGCAATATGCCCCCCCTCCCCGTATTTTACGTCTGGTTATTTTCAGCAAGCAAACTTAGTGAGTCACTGTACAAAATAATATATGGATACTGAAACATCCACACCAAACACAGTATTATATGACACTGTTCACCATTCCAAAATATAGAGTACAACAAGAGAAACAATACTTCATTGCCTCCGCCAACGAAGTTGGAGGAGGTTATGTATTCACCTACGTTTCTCTGTCTGTCTGTCTGTCTGTCTGTTTGTCCGGACGATGTCTCCAAAAGTTCTCAGTGAATTTCAATGAAATTTGGTGGAAGAGTAGGTCATGGGTCAAGGAAGAATTGATTAAATTTTGGGGTCGGATCTGGATCCTATGTATTCCATTCAATATCTTCACGGATCCGGATTTGGATCCTTTTCAATGGCATTGGCGGAAGTATGCGCTCTCTGAGTGCTTCCTAGTTTGTTGACTGTGATATTAAGAAGCTAAGACTGAAAAATGAAGGTAGAAAGACAAACGAAGGATTCAGAGGCAATTAAAACATGGAGGACAAAGATTACCTGGATTTCTCACATCTACGCTGATTAAAATCATTTGGTGATGGGAAGAACACATTTTGAGACACCATCCTGCAGAATCGGTTACTGGATATTGTTTTACAATTTGCTGCCATAGGTGTCTCGGCTGATGGAAACGTGAATTTTATATATATATATATATATATATATATATATATATATATATATATATATATATATATCCATCCATCATCCAATCCTACATTGCCCAATGAGGAGCGTAAGAGCCCGGGGCTAGGCAGTTGGTCCCGACATTTAAGATGAGAGTGACCAGCCTCACTCATCCCTGAGTGGCATTACATGAGCAATCAACCCCAACCATCCCTTGGATATAAACCTTCACCGGCTTAATCCGATTGGAGCGCAATAACTACCCACTAAACAACCAGGCGACAAAATTTGGTTATATTTTTACCACCCAGCGTAGTAAATGGTTTCCTGGTGTTCAGGAAACCATTTAGCTTGTCACTCAGTGTATAGTCACCCATAGGCAGAAGGAAGAGGAAAGAATGAAGGAAAGAAAGACAGAAGAGGGAGTGTAAAGTCACCCGTAGGCAGAAGGACAAGGAAAGAATGAAGGAAAGAAAGACAGAAGAGGATGGAAGGAAAGAAGGATGGAGGAGAGGAAAGGGCAGACACCCGACAGCAGCACTACATCGAGTGAGTGGATGGTGAGCGCCCCCACCGACCACTTAATATATATATATATATATATATATATATATATATATATATATATATATATATATATATATATATATATATATATATATATATATATATATGTATGTATGTATATATATATATATATATATATATATATATATATATATATATATATATATATATATATATATATATATATATATATATATATATCGTATAATACGTAAGCGTAAGCTGTTTACTTATGGATCCAATTTTGTGCTGGGACTTTACTGTTATAGACTATCAGTAATATGGCCTCTAGAGCTTAATAGTTTTCTTAAATATGTTGGCAGTGGTTGTGCCTTGGGTTAACACACACACACTCTCTCTCTCTCTCTCTCTCTCTCTCTCTCTCTATCAGTCGTCACACTGTTTCACCAGCTCTCTCCGAATCCACTCGTGCGGGTAAGCAGGGAGAGCCGATATATTTTCTACGCTTTTACGGAGATCGGGTTTTTCGCACACAAGAAATGGAAGTACGAACAGAAAGAAAAATGAATGAATGAAGATGGAAGCGGATGACGAAAACTAAACAATAAAATGAAAATGAGAAAGAAACAAAATAAAAAAAAGGTAAACAGTAGCTAAAACAGTAACTAAATAGAAACGCGACAAGAAATAGGACGAAAAAATAAAGACGAAGACGAATACAAAGTGAAGGAAGTTGATAAAACTGACCTCGAGAAACAGCATCAGGAAATAAGAAGAGATGAAGCTGGGCAAGATGGCAACGCAAGAAACATATTGATGCATTAAAATCCGCAATAAGACATAAAAACAGAGAATAAGTCATGTTTAAATATATCGTTTTCATTTTTTTTTCCAGTTATTTCAATGACTTTCATCTCCACAGTTTCACCTTTTTAGAAACTTAGGTATTTTAGGAGAGCAGGAGTTTTAATGTGTTCGTTAACCTTTTGATGAAGCTACGTAATGTATTGGTTTATTTTTGCAGCCTTCACACAGTTTTCTTCCGCTTAGAGAGAGAGAGAGAGAGAGAGAGAGAGAGAGAGGTTATTGAGTTGCGAATCTAACTTTTCCTTTCAAGAATTCTGAACTGAATGTTGTCGTCTATCAATATGAAGAATAAAATAGACGTCATCGTATGGAAAGGATTACTGATGAGAGAGGGATGAGATCTATTATTGTCCCTACTCATCGACAACCCCTCCTGCGACAAACCACGCAGTCTCTCAAACTCTATCCATATATTGCCTGACGCCGCATCGTGTAAGGGGTGACGATGGTAACTCTCCCCACCTCATGTCATCAGAGTAGGTATTGACGACTCACCGTATTTTGAGACTGGGGAATGTTATGCAGTGTGGTGCAGAGGAAATAGTGTTTTTATGATAGTCATTGTAATCTCTCTCTCTCTCTCTCTCTCTCTCTCTCTCTCTCTCTCTCCCGTGGTGAGAGAGCCTTCTGGAATCATGCCTTGCCCCTCTGTAAACTCTCACTTCTCTCATTTCCACACCTTAATGTTTTTCTCCCCGGTGTGTTGGTGACGCTTTCACGCGCGCGCGCGTGCACTCTCTCTCTCTCTCTCTCTCTCTCTCTCTCTCTCTCTCTCACACACACACACACACACACACACACACACACACACACACACACACACACACACACACACACACACACACACACACACGCACACAGACACACACACACACACACACACACACGCCGTACATATATTAGCTGCCATAGATAACTTCCATTACGAGGATATAATTAAAAGATCTGAGGTACTACACAACCCACATGCATTCCAGACAGTCCGCTTTCACTATTGACTTAGATTTGTGCCATGCGTAAACCTCACACCCATGACGGCAGTGTGAGCCAGGAACAACAACAAAACAAAACTGCAACAACAAAACAACAGCAAAATAACAACAAAACAACAGCAAAACAACAATAACAATAGGAACAGATGGACCTTAACACACCTTCATGCAACATTTCTTTTATATCTCTGTTTTTCCCCCATATCGAAGTTCTCATAGCACCATCCTTTAATTTCCCTGACTCACTCTAATCTACACTTTCTTTTCACACTTACTGTACTACTGTCTTTCCTCTATCATTGCGTTAAAGTTGCTAAAATCTTCAGAATAACAATGATCTGTCTTGTTAGGTAAAAGATGCAGCGCTGTTTTTATTTTTTTCTTTCTGAATCAGCCCATCGCGTTGTTGATATAAAAAGAGAGGTTAAGGATAATGAATGTTGAAGTCTGGGTTTGCTTATTTCAGTGTATCGAGTGCATGAAGCTCTGGTGTTTCCTTTGTCTACTACTCAACTTCTACTACTACTACTACTACTACGACTACGACTACTACTACTGCTACCACAACCACTGCTGATAATAATAATAATTGAGGTAGGCCTGATCCAGAAACAGGAATATGAAAATGAATACTAAAATGACTGGCAGTGCATTGAAGTGTGTAGCATATCTATTCTGTAATAAATCGTTCACGCCTTTGGAACTCTCAGCCAGTAATGATGATGATGATGATGATGATGATGATGATGGTGGTGGTGGTGGTGGTGGTGATGGTGATGATGACAGTGATAAGAATGATGGTGGTGGTGATGGTGGTGGTGGTAATAATAATAATAATAATAATAATAATAATAATAATAATAATAATTAGAAGAAGAAGAAGAAGAAGAAGAAGAAAAAGCGGTGCCAAGGCTCAGCAAACCGGTCCCTGGCAGTCATTTTAATGCTGACGTATAAACACAACAGGATATCTAGTCAGAGATGTCACACATCAGATTTGGAGTAAATCAGGTGAAAAATTGACAATTTTATGCCCATTTGAAATTTTAGGCCCTACCCACCTGACACTGACCCCCCTACCACTAACTGGGGGGTGACCCCCCTGATGTAATGAGGCATGTTATAGGATGCAGATTTGAAAGATGCACCTTTAAGGTTTTGGTTTCATGTCGATATGGCGAATTTGAAAGGAGTCATGGCGAGAAAAAACGATTTTTTAAAATTTACATGTCTGGGTCCTACAGCATGAGCCTTGGCCCAATTTGGCCCAAAATTTAATCAGGTGATCAGAAGGTCATAGCCCATCCTCCCTTTAATTTTTGTCGAAATCGCACCAGTAGTTTTCGCGTGAAGTTGTTAACAGACAGGCAGTCAGGCACAAACAAACATACAGACAGACAGACAGACAAACCGTGTGAAAACAATACCCGTTCCCGCCCCGGAGGGGCTCGGGGACGGGTAATAATAATGATAATAATAGTCTGATTGACTGACGTATGAATCCAGCCTAGTTTCCCCCGTTGTGCACAGTGCTGTTTTTTGGTCATTGTTCTCATGAGGGGAAGAAAAAATCTTTCATTAATTTTCGAAGTGGAGCAAGAAAGTGTGACGAGAGAGAGAGTGAGTTTCATTTCTTCATTGCGATTATATTCTTGTCACTGCCAGACATTTGTGTTCAACCTGTGAGGGAATCTTCGTGGTGAATGGGTTCATTTCACCCGCGATTCTTGCACTTGAGTAGTTTAATCACGCTAAACAAGGATGATTTTGTTCACCAGAGAGGAATTCTATCAATCTAACGCTTATACCTTCCTTTGTTGTTTGGCAGTGGTGAGTCAGACATAGTAGAGTCCAGTGTGTACTGTCAGGAGGAAGAGATTATCAAGATGAGACAACGGACACATCATAATGGTTTTGTCAGTCTGAGTCCCACGTAGCATGAAGCATTTATTGAGAATATGGGGTGACCAAAATTTCAAATATTCCTCTCAATAAATGTACGGGAGGCTTTATAATTTTTTTTAAATTCAATCGGCAACTTTCTTCTTTCTGAAAGACATTCACAGATACCCTACAATCTTTTTTTCTTTTTGATTCAGTGAACTTACGCAACCAGCCTACAGGTCAGAAAAGTTGGCCGAATTATCCTACGCGTAGATTAAGTACCCTACGATTGCCTGGCTGCGTACTATATATGAACCACCCTGTGTATTATATCTTACTGAAGGTGCTGAGAATAAATGGAATGGCGTGGTTGCGTTTAACATGTTCAGTTCCGTTACGCGTATTTTTGGCTTATTTCTGCTGTCTTCAGACATTTTTACTGAATTAAGCGAGACTTTTCGAACTGGAAAGGTTAGATATAGTGTTAATTAAAACTTGCACTTCTTGAGTAAAATTGTGGGAAGATACCAAGAAAAAAGTAATAAATAACTTTATATAATTGTAGGGGGTAATAACGACCATTCTCTATGCAGGCAGTGTCAGTATACTCAAACCCCACACGAACAATACACTATGCACTATTCATTTTAACTTGGCGGAGATTTTCGTCCAATTGTAGCTATTTCCCGTAGCTCAGCGGCAAAATAAGACAATACTGTGGCACAACTTGCTATCCACAGCACTTCCTTGTGACTCGCATCATATGCTAGTGTAAATCATAGGCCTACGCCTCAGCTATGATGATGGTGAGATGGCAATTTTAGGCCAAGTCAGAGAGAGAGAGAGAGAGAGAGAGAAGTCTGATGTTTCCTATCCATTTAATCCGGTGACCTTCTTGTTTCTTGCTCTCTCCAGACGATCACGTTAACCTTGAACAAACCGTTTTTAGCGATAGCGTGTGAAGCCGTCTCCATTAACCCTTTCACAATCTGATTTACCCCCCTAAGCCGAATGAAGTAGTTCAAAGGCAGCAAGAATGAAATAACATCATTTGATTGAAGGGGTTTATTTATTTGTTTATTTTACGATTCGTTCTGGGTATGAGTCAGCCTTGGCGGTCCGTGATTTCAAACGTACCTTTTTCTCCGTTAGTAATAATATGTTCGTTAAGACCGTTACTTATACATTATGAACGATAGTATGGCATTACGAGTTAACTGAAAGATCTGGCAAATCAGCTTTAATATATGCCATCCCCAAAAATATGAAGAAATAACCACCTCATAATATTTACAGTTTTGTGGTTACACGTTGGTTTATTTTGCTTACTAAGAGAGAGAGAGAGAGAGAGGGGGGGGGATGAAAAAAAATGTACAGGTATATCTATATTCTGGTTTACGCACCTGTCTACAATATGTGTGAGCTCTTCAGATACACACACCAACTTTTCCCACATACTAGGGGCCGTATTCTTCTGTGGAGTATTTGTAACACTACTTCCTCAGCTATTTATTTTGCACATTACACTTTACTATCTTCTTGTATGTTAGCGCAGTGAAGAATGTTTGTATTACAACGATAATTGACATTCAGTAGAATGTTAAGGGGTAATGTACAAAATCGGTCGCTAGGCTGCTGCAAACCCTCATAATACATCTAAATTACTGCCCTTGAATATACGATTTTTTTTCTTTTTACTCTGCTGCATCCGTTGTCTTGGCTGATTTGGGAGTCATGTCATTGATAGGGGCTGTAACTTCAGTCAGGTATGTCCATCATAAGTTTCACTCATCTGTATATCTGGTAACTTAGGTATATCCATAACAAGTTTCAGCCAGATATATCCCTAATAACATTCAGTGAGATATATCCCTAATAACATTCAATCAGATATATCCCTAATAACATTCAGTCAGATATATCCCTCACTAACAAAAGACGAGTAAGGCTATTCAGTGAGAGTAAACTCAGCTTGCCCCTCGCCTCTGCTACTGTTCCTCTTCACAGTAAAGATGAACCCTTAGATCCCATGACCTTTTCTTGCTTTTATTTTATTTTTTTCTTCCTACCACTACAATATTTTATTCAGTTTAGTACATATCTCAGTGCAGGGGTTAATGAAGACCATACCTGACACTCTCGGTTCGAAAAATCTGTCCACAGCTGTACAATCCTTGTGGCGATAACAAGAACAGAATGAAAACTACGTCCTCAGAGTGAAATGACAGAAGACACTCACTGGAGGTTCTTGTCCTCCTCGATGTATTATTCTATTTTTGACATCTCCTGACAATTTCGTTCAACTTAGGACAGAATTTCAAACTGGAGAGGTTAGATGCAGCCAGCATTAACTCCTTCAGTACGAGGGTACTTCGTTAAACTGAATACAGTCGTCTGGAAGCATTAACAATAAACAAGAAAAGGTGCCACCCGATCCAAGACGGTGACAACTGCTGGCATTTTTCTTTATCATTTTTTTTTGGGGGGGGAGGGGGGTGAATCTGCATTCAGTAATAATACGGAAATATAACACATATAGGGTCTTTGATAATTACACACACACACACACACACACACACAGTTCTGCTTCGATTTGCGTTCAAGATGTTCAAGATGAGTAAAAATTATTACGACCTCATGAAAACTGCTGACCACGATATTAAATATTCTCTCTCTCTCTCTCTCTCTCTCTCTCTCTCTCTCTCTCTCTCTCTCTCTCTCTCTCTCTCTCTCTCTCTCTCTCTCTCTCATTTTATGTAATGTTTGTACACCATTTTCACTCCAAAATGAGTTTTTCTTGGTTGATCTCGACGTATTGCACATGCACTACTCGTATCTTTATGTGAAGTCGACTGTCAGACTGAATCGGGATTTATTGTGAGCATATACAGAACTAACTGGGATAAATAAAAAAAGAAATCGTCACTTAATGCAAGCATCGTTGTTTCTTATGGCACAGTTATACAGGATGTCCACGATTATCTTTACTGTTATGCGGCAAATGTTTACCTTGACTTCTTGAGCGACTCTGTGTTATCATCTTCAAACAGCATGATGCACCACCACACTGGGTCGGCTATTCATGTGTTCCTAAACAAAACTTTTCCCAACTGCTGGATTGGAAGATATGGTCCAAGTGTTTCACATTATTATACTCAGGAAAAAAAAAAAAAACTAATATGCCACAATTTGTCAAATTACCCATTTCAGATGAGACATTAAAGACGTAAAAATGATTTGTGAACACCTGTATATATCATTAACTTCTATTTTTTCATTTAGCTAAGTTGAGAAAAGAATTTTCGTACTCTAAAAATAATTTACCCCTGGCGTGAAAAGTTTCCGGAATCGAATAAGAAATGTCAGAGTCCTTCTCGTGCTGCTATTTTAAATAGAAACAGTTTCTGACTGAAAAGTGGTATGGTATTTCTCTCTCTCTCTCTCTCTCTCTCTCTCTCTCTCTCTCTCTCTCTCTCTCTCTCTCTCCCTCTCTCACATCTTCCTATTAATGAAAAGTTCTACTGTAGCATGTCACGAAACTGTGTCAGCACAGTGGCCAGTAAAGTGGTCTACTCGTACACATTCATCACTCTGGCCTCCGACATCTTCCGTCCCACCTTACAGTCCTAACAGGTACATAGCATACAGGAATGGCTTCATTGTACCATTTAGACAGAGCTGATGCCATTGACTGTCATATCATTAGTTGGGTGTAACCCTTGACATGTGTATTTCCAAATATGCATCATTCATTCATTTCTTTCCTTCGTCAGTAATTTCTGACTCTCCAACTTACATTCCGAGTGTCTCGCATAGTCTCGCTGACACTTAGTTCTCCACCTTTTTATCTTGAAATTCACTCACATAATTATTATTTTTTTCTTACCACCTTGTTCACATCCATTGTCTCGATATGACCATATTACTTAAACATACACTCTTCTATCCTTTGATCAGTTACCTTTTTTCTCCACATTATTCTGTCACCTCTACATATCATATCCTATATGCAGCCTGGGCAAGCCGCGTACATCCCTTGTTTTTACATTCCCATTTTTACTGCTCTTGCTCTTGATTATTATTATTATTATTTTACCTATGTCATAGCAAAGTTTCCGCGCAAACACACTTTGTAAAACTTCATGCAAACTTCACAACAACAGCCTCTTTACTTCTTTGGGCCACTCTACTCTCGATTACCTTTACATATTTACCTCTTATCTGACTGCGTCTACAACCGGTATACTTCTCCACCACATCCAGTCTCAACATTCATCGGCACTTATCATTGTGAGTTACCGTCTCCAGCACATTTTATCATTTCTGCATATACCTCATCAAAATTTACTGCCTTTCCCTCCATTAATCTTTCCACAGAAATTGCGTGCTCCTGTCATTTACTCAGTTTCGGGCATCAGATTGCTTACATGTGCACCACCACAGTCAGTCATATTTACCATTGTTCTTCTTTCGCCATTCCCATTAATCAGTTTTTCATTACACTCTTTCCATATTTCACTTCCGTAATTATGAATATTTCATTTTCATTCCTTGCTGTGTCGTACTCTTACCACTTTTATTCTCATATTTTTGCACCACTTTCCAGAAAGTTTCTTGTTTTCATAAAAGTTTAGTTTCGTATTCTAAATTCCTCCTTTATCATTTTCCTCTTTACTGATCTTTGCACACACTGCTTACTCATTAAATTCCAAGTTTCTTTCATGTGAATTCCATTCGTGCATTCCTTCCTTCCTTCCATTTTCCACTGCTCTTTCTACTGCTTTGCACCGTATTTTTCGAACTTGCTAAATATCGGATACCCTTAAACAAAAAAAAAAAAAAAAAATCACTTTTTGAACATTCCTAACGAAACGCCCTCTGTATGTTATCCATAATTTTCTGGTCAATCCGTACCCAATTCTTTGATCCTAATCCTTGTCTTTGTCTTTTGCTAGCACTCATTTGCCACTGTGTTTTTATATATATATATATATATATATATATATATATATATATATATATATATATATATATATATATATATATATAGTTTCCAGCGCGTGTTCTTTCACTTAAAATTCCCCTCTCATCCGTCTCCTTTCATGCTCCTTGTGGATTCAACGTCCTTACTACAGCCACACGATCAAACAGTGCTCCTCACCGTCCTCTCTCGACTCTCGTGACATTGATACAACCAGCACATCCTCCTCTCTACATGCACATAATCGACTGGGTTTCTGTCAGCGGCCACTGCACTCTTTATGTATACCTTGTGTGTGTGTGTGTGTGTGTGTGTGTGTGTGTGTGTGTGTGTTTTATATGAATTGCTTATGCACGAACTTCCTTTTTTGTGTATATTGTATTAATCTTTCATTCTTGATTAATGTTCCTCAGCCGACGTCCAATATAATTTTCTCTCGGGACACCAAAGCTCCCATGCAGTTCTTTATCATGGAAGTACTTTGATTGATTTGCACCGTCACATTACACACACACACACAGACACACACACACACACACACACACACACACACACACACACACACACACACACACACACACACACACACACACACACACACACACACATTCTCTCTCTCTCTCTCTCTCTCTCTCTCTCTCTCTCCATATGGCTCCCCTGCCGCCATCCTAATTCAACGGGACCTCTCCACGCCAGGTGGTTACAGTATGTCTCTTCCTCCCTTTTTCGTCATCTCTCGTTCCCTGTGTCTTACTCTCGCTTACTCAGCCCATTATGACTCTCTCTCTCTCTCTCTCTCTCTCTCTCTCTCTCACTAAGAATATACAGTACTGTATATACAACACTGTATATATATATATATATATATATATATATATATATATATATATATATATATATATATATATTATAATATACACGCTTGTGTTTGTGTGTGTGTATGTATGTATGTGTATCTAGCCATCTTTTTCAATCAGTCTGTATACCTATCTGTCTGTCCATCTGTCTATCTATCTATCTATCTATCTATCTGTCTATCTATCTGTGTCTGTCTGTCTGTCTATCTATATGTATCTTTCTGTCTGTATATACTGTATGTGTGTGTGAGTCTGTCTCTCACCTGCTTTGGTACCTTGTGTCTTAAATCACAGGACTGATATACATTACCCGTATTAGATATAACACACCCTATATCAAACTAACTCGAAAGGACGAATAAATCTGTTGATTTTTATTCTCTCTCTCTCTCTCTCTCTCTCTCTCTCTCTCTCTCTCATTTTTTTCACTAGTTTTGTCAGAAACACGTATTTTTATCTTTTATATTTTGTTTTTTCTCATTGTATGCTGCCTTCAGACAATTTTCTTCTGCTTAGCATGAAATTTTTGAACTGGAAGCGTTAGCCAGAGCATTCATTAACCCATTTACCACTAAGGGGGGGCTCTACGCAGCTAAATAAAATGAAATTAAGTAAAATGAAATAAAATAGTTTGGGATGAGATTTTCGAACGCGTTTTCGTCCGATTCTCTGTCGTAACTTAAATTTGTTTGTGCAAGAAGAACGAGACATGGGTAGACTGTGCACTCGCCTTATATTGTCCTGCCTGATAGTGAAAAATAATTAAATGAATGAAGAAACAAGTAAATAAAATAAATAAATCACACCAACGCCACGGAATTAATCGGAGGTGTGTTTGTGTATCTCAGCCCTGTTTAAAAAGAGAATACGTTAGGGGAGTGAAGGGGTTGAGAGAACTGTGCTCACTTCTCTCATTGCCAGCGCCGCCTCTCATACGGCAGTGATAATCAAGGGGTGTTGTCATCCCGCCCTGCCCCACCACCCACCCCACCTATTCCTTTCCGCCCACACCAACGCATTTTATTTTTTTCCCTACCTCCCACCCATCCCCACCACAAATTTCCACCCACCCCAACGTAGTATTTTCCTACCTCCCACCTACTCCACCACAAATTTCTGCCCACCCCCACGCTATTTCTTTTTCTTTCTTTCTTTTTTTTTTGGGGGGGGGCTACCTCCCATCCACTTCACCCACTCCTTTCTGCCCATCCCAAGGCATTTTGTACTACCTCACTTTGGACGTACACTTACCATCCTATTTACAACACCCATTTTCACAACACATGATTCACCAAACATGCCATACTACTCTCCGTCGCCCCAGCCCATCCTACCTACTCGTCTCCACTAGACATACACTGTTATTCGTTGTCCTGCTGTTGTGCTTACCTGTTTTCTATGTCTGGATCATTCTCACCCATTTTTTGTAAACTCTAGTTCTTTTCTCGTTTAATTTCTCTCTCTCTCTCTCTCTCTCTCTCTTTCTGTTGCATTTACATTCGTCCTTTATCTGTTCTCATTTTTTCCCTTTTAATTTTTGTCCATCCTTCTCTCTCTCTCTCTCTCTCTCTAAATCTCCCCGTTTTTCTCCTTTTCTTTTTATAACAAACATATACTCCCACATCACCTCTCTCGGAACGTAGGGGGCCGAGGCTGGGTTACGTATTCTAGTTTACTTAGGTTAGGGCATCCAACCTACCTCCCAGGCACTGTTTTGTGTGACAGACATTTCCGATAACTTCTTGGGGATTCGAACCATTGCGCGTATCCAGTTTTCACCTCCAGCATCAGTACTCGACCGCTAGACCACCAGGCGCCTTGCATTTCTTCCCTGCTAAATACTTTCTCCTTGAATTTCCTTTTTCCCCTTTTTTCTCACTGGCTTTCCTTCCATATTTTTACTTTTCCTTTATTCTTTCTTTCCTTCTGTCTTGCTCATTGTTACTTCTTTTCTCTCTCCATGATTTATTTTGCCATTCTCCTTTTTGGTTATTCGTTCCTTCATACTTTCATTTCATACTGTCTTCTCGCACAGCTTCCATCTCTTCTTCCTTTCCTGCAAATGTTTCCCTCTCAGTTTTCTACTTCCTACCTCATTCCCATCTGTCTATATTCTCTTCTTTCCTTCCTTCCTTCTTTCATTTCTTGCCACCTTCCTCTCTCTCTCTCTCTCTCTCTCTCTCACACACACACACACACACACACACACACACACACACACACACACACACACACACACACACTATTCACCTTATTGACCCACTACGTCCTCAGACAGCAACCCACAGTACAGTGACATATGTGAAAGATAATTTTTAATTTTTTTGTAGATGGATGAACACGATAGATTGACTTTTTTTTTTGTCTCTCTTTTATTTTTTTCCTTTCTTTTTTTTTTTTTTTTTTTTTCATATAAAGGATTGGACTGTTGACCGTAGGATCGCAGTTTCGATCGTGACTGTGGCAGGAAATGGTTTGAAGATTTGAACTTGTCAAAATTGTCTTCACGACCTTTGTAGGACCCACCACCATGTCATAAAAAAAAAAAATAAAAACTAATACCACCAGCTTGCCATAAAATACCCTTCTAATACCATAACACCAGTCCTTAATGAGAACAGCCCTAGCATATCTCAGTATACACAGTTAGGTATATTGGGTTGATAATGTGCCTCGTTTTGTTTTCATTCTTTTCTGTCAACTCCTGTCTGGAAGATGGGTTTCAATTAATCCTTCTCTGAAAGATGGTGACTACTCCAGACCTTCTATCTATCGTCCAATTACCTCATTTTCATCTGTTTCCAAAGTCTTTGAGTCTACTTTGAATATACGTATTTTTAGCACGGTAATTTTTCTGACTGTCAGCATGGGTTCCGTTCGGAATTTTCCATGAGTAGTCCATCATTCTTATCAGAACGTCGGTGAAACATTTGCTTTTGCTTTAATCATATCCAGGGTCTACAGTGTTCCCAAGTGTGTCACTGTCTTTAGTTTCCTTACGTGATCTACCTTTTTATTTTCCCCTACCATCTTTACTTTCATCTCAAGTTTCATTCTGTGGTAGTTCTATAGCTGCTGTTCTAGACAGTGACTGTTTTTGCCCTAAAGCGTGGGGCTGTGGCACACCTAACTTTTGAGCTGTATATTATTTCTGATGCGGGCAAAGAAATAGTTCTCTTTAATGCCTGAAAACTCACTTTATTCGCCTTTCTGCACACCACAAGCTTAGCGGCACACTGCCCAGTTTTTTGCCGTCTCACAGTATTCTTGGTGTTTTTGCTCCTGATCATTATCTTGGAGACATTATTTATTCTTTCTTTTTTTGTTAGTCCCTCAGAGACTGTATGTGCTGCACCGACTTCCAGCCTTCTTCAGCTTTGCGCCGGTAGTGACTTTGTACAGGGACGTTAATCACTCATGAGCAGAGTACATTTCCTATATTTTGAAGTATTCACAACAAACAGCTACTGTGATATGGATAGAGTTTAAAGGTATTTCGGCTTTTCGTGTAATCAGTTCCCCTTTTCCTTCCAAAGTCGTTAAAGTCTCCCTCTCGCCTGTAGTACTGCTCAGTTTATTTCACTATACCAATAACTGCTCCACTGAACTCTTGCTTGCATGCTTCCTTTACGACGAGCATGACACGCTACACCAGACGCATACACTCTGCAGTTCCTCTTCCGGCTAACTCTGATGCAAGCGTCAATCTCAGTCTTTCATCGCACAACTGGTTAACTCTGGAACAACCTTCTTCAGTCTGTCTTACTCTCTGCCTGCGATCTCTGGTCTTTCAGAGGAAAAGTGTCCAGGTATGTTCATACGAATGGATATTAATTTTCTTTCTATCTTTATCTGATTATTTGGAAGGGACGAGTTGTTCAGGCCTCCCGCCGTTGGTTCTTTGTTTTTCATAAGGAAATACAAATGGTGGTCCGTGAGGATGTGTACACCATCTGTGTGTGCCTGGGAGTAATGCTGGATCTCAGGGAGTGTCAGCATACTGTATGCCCACTCTGATTAGAAAATAATAGTCTTCGCATTCGCTTATCCATTCTCCTCCCTCCAGTGCACTTCATCTCTCCCTCCCTCCCTCCCTCTCTCTCTCTCTCTCTCTCTCTCTCTCTCCTTCTCCCTCCCCCTCCCCCTACCCCTCCCCTTTCTGCCTTCCCATTTTATCCCGTATCCCTACCCCTTCTCCCCTATTTGTCCTTCTCCATCCCTCCACTTTCCTCCCTTCCTACTTAATCTCATATTTTTCCCTCGTCTCCCACCTCCCCTTCTTCATTCTCACACTTACCCTCTTCCCCCCCTCTTCATGCCAACTCTCCCCATCTCTACTTCTTATTCTACCACATCCCTCCCTTACTTCCTTCCCTACTTCCCTTTCCCCTTAAGCCATCTCACTCATTACTTCGTCTGTGGTTCATGCCTTCCCTCACCATTCCCACTTCCCATTGTACCACGTCCCTCCCACTCTTCCTTCCCTCCCCCCAGCTTCCCCTTCCCCTACACCGTCTCCCCCACTCCCTCTACCCCCAGTACTTCCCTCTCCCTGCCACTTTCCCCGCGGCAGCTGGCGACCCACTGGTGAATATATACCGAGGATTCCCCAGTGGAACGCCCTCAGTTTGACAGCCGGGAGGAGGGAGACAGGAGAGCGAGAGAGCGGAGGCACACTGGAGACAAGCAGAGGAAGAGACAAGAGAGGCTGGAGAGACAGAAGGGGCGAGAAGAGAGTTCGGAGAGAGGGGAGGAAGGGGAAAGGGGAGTGATTGGAAGGAGAGAGGAGAGATTGCAGGAGACACGAAAGATCAGAGGGGAACAAAAGAAAAGAGACTGAAGAAGAACGCAAGGGAAAGAGACTGGATAAAAACACGCCGTGACTGGAAAGCAATACAGTAGAAAGGATGATGAAGACGTGAAGAGAAGGGAAACTGAAAGAAGCAACATACATAAACATAGCATCGAGGCACAGAAGAGAAACCTCTAACATAAAAGCATCAGACAGAGAGAAATTGTCCCCATCTCAATTCAGCTTGAGCATCTCTCCTCATATCTGCGTTTGTATTCTGGTGCACGTAACTAAATAACACCTTCACGTTCACTCTATAAGTACTTTATTTTATGTTATTGACACTGAAGTCAGAGTGAGCAGTTCAAGCAAACGAATGAAATTGTACGGTAATTAACACTGATGTATATAAACACTGAGAACATTGATGACGAAAAAGTGTAGTAAATTACAAATACAATACGTTTTATGGAAAATAATAAAGGAACTAAATAACACCGTACATTTTAAACACAAGTACTTCACTGCATTTATGTTCAAACAACGAAATCATTCTTACTCGTGTACATGTTAAATAATTATTGGTCTGCGAAAAATTGCTTGACTCCCATTCACTGAAGACACCCGGGTAAATCAAGGCATCATGTTGGCGTGGTCACTGTTAGCGTTGGTATGCGTGAGGGTGGCGTGGGGCACGACCATGGACACCAGTTACGACGTACCGGATGGGTTGGATTTGGACCTGGACGTGGGCGTGGAGGTGAGCGTGGGCATGGGCGTGCGGCGGTGTGCGGAGGGCAGCCCCAAGGGAGAGGACGGTGTATACTATTGCAAACAACTCACGCCCCAGCAGAAGCTTAGGCTGACTGAGATGGCCAGAAGTAAGTTGTGAGTTTATCATTACTCTCTCTCTCTCTTTCAGCTGAAACTTACGCCCACAGAGATGGGCCCCAAGTAAATAGTCTTCCTCCCTCCCTGTGTATTGTCCTTTCCTATTTAATACAGGATCAAGGGCAGTTTTATTTTAATGTTGCCCCTGTTTCTACGATGACGCCTTTCATATAGCATTCTTGCTACGACATATTGGCTTTATTTAATTCTGAGGAATCACTCATAGTTAAGGGATTAAAAACAGTCTCCATTAGCCTTACAGGACACTCTTCTGTTGCTACACGTGGGATTTTGTGAAGGAACTTGCCGTTCTGCTTTTCGCTTACCATCTCATATTTTATTAGTTCATATTGCCGTCCCTTTAAATATACTCATATTATTATTATTATTATTATTATTGTTATTAGTATTGGAAGATGCCCCACACTGCCACTGCTGGGTGACGCTAAGCAACAGAGGGTAAACGGTCTCGGTACAATAACGTCTTTTATATTTAATTCTTATTTGCGATCAGACGACTGTACTCAGCTTTTGAGAACCCTAATATTGAAGGGGTTACGGATATTCAGATTCGTGTGACTGCTGCATTTACTTGTATGTTCACTTGCCAGGTTACTTCTCTGTGTGTCTGACTCCAGCCATACTGTAAACTTAACTGCCTGTTTTCCAAAAGCCTAGCAGGCCTACGTGTCACACATTTTTACATGTCACCATTTCGAAGCTGATACCCTCCGTCCATATTGAGTATATGCTAGGGTTGTCTCATTTAGAACTGGTAGCTAAGTCTCCTTTACCACCGAGGATTTGATCCTCTTTCACCATTTATAGTCATGCCCTCCTATACTCTTACAACATATCCATCCATATTGTGCTTGGTCATCCTTTCTCCGTTCTTCAGTCATCTTCGCTTTCTGTAATCGTTTAATGAACTGTCATCTTAGCGAAAGTACAGTTCAGTCGAATCTTACATCATTTTTGTTGTAGTGTGTGTCAGTCTCTGTGTGTAATTATTGGTCTTAGTAGCTTTTATCTCATATTTCCGTCTCACCCCTTGTCCCTTCCTGTCTCCTCGTTATCTTCTTCCCTTATCTATACCTTGTCTCCCGAGGCTTTCCATGTCTCCATCCTTAGTGATTTATTTTGTCAGTTTCATCTTAATATTCTCTTAGATGGTGTTTAGATATCTTTACTCTCTGAGTATTTTGTACAGAGAAAATGAAAGTTAACAATCATGTGCCATTTGCAAAAATGTATTGTTAAGGAACACGTGCCTGGGAACCTCTTAATCTAATTAAAATACAAACCCTGATCTCGTCCATTTCCTTCTTTGTCATTCCTTTCTCTTTTATTTCATTTGCTGTTTTGATTATACTTCTGTATGCTTTGTTAATTGCTTGATTGGAGAACAAATGGAGGTGTGCCACATATCATTGCGTAAGATGATAACAGCTTGGTTATTGTTACCTCCGCCAAGGAGGTTATGTTTTTCCCCGCGTTGGTTGGTTTGTCTGTTTGTCTGTCTGTTAACAAGGTTACTCAAAAAGATATGAACGGATTTTGATGAAATTTTGTGGAAGAGTGGGCCATGGGCCAAGGAAGAAAATGGTTAAATTTTGGGGCGGATCCGGATCCGGTTCTGGAGTATCATCATCATCATCATCATCGTCGTCATCAGAACCTCCTTTCCCACCCCAGGGCACGGTGAGGAGTAGCAATGTCCAGACAGCCCAGATTTTGCCCAATCCAATGGGCCATGCTTCCATTCACTCATCATTCAAGCCCCCAGAATCCTGACTGTATCGGATACGCCATAAACATTCACCACGTTCTGTAGCTTCACATAAACGTACCCGATTGAGTCAGTCCGAACGCTGATACGTTATCCCGCACAGTATCTCCAAAAGGTCTCAATGAATTTCAATGAAATTTGTGGAAAGGGGGCCCATGGACCAAGAAAGAATTGATTAAATTTTGGGGCGGATCTGGATCCGGATACTTTTTAGTGGCAATGACATTGGCGGAAATATGCGCTGCCTGAACACTTTCTAGTTGCTAATGTGGCTGCAAGGTTTTCAGCTTTTCTTAATTTCCTCAGTTTTATTTTGATATTAGTTTTGTATGGCATACTTTAATTTCAGGTCGTGCTGTAGTGTGTACTGATTGAGAAAAACTTACTGTTTCTGGTAATTGTCTATTTTCCCCTATTTTTAAAGACAGACTTCCATTGTTGTTTTGTATCTGACACTAGGTACCAAGGAGGCCATAAAACGCCTTCAGCTGTACCCGCACAAACTCACTACGATAACTCCTGGAAGGCTGGCGTGGTGGCCCCAGAATAGGTTAAGTTTGATAGAGCTAGCCGTCAAGTTTGGCGGTGTTGGAGAGATGCGGTTAGCTTCATCCTTTATTTCGTAACCCTCAACACTGATGGGATTGTGCTCAGTTATTAGTGGGCGCTGCCGATTGTTTAACTTGTGTGTGTGTGTGTGTGTGTGTGTGTGTGTGTGTGTGTGTGTGTGTGTGTGTGTGTGTGTGTGTGTGTGTGTGTGTGTGTGTGTGTGTGTGTGTAGATCCTACCCACTCCATGCATAATTATGATAATGATGATGATGATTATGTGGGTAATCTGGAACCATGCATTTACTCTACAGGTATGAAGTAGGAAATCATCTTTGGTTAGTCGTAAAGAGTGACATTTAAGTAACGTTAAGCGGATGGACCGGGTTTCGAGTTCATTTCAGTATAACATAAATCGGACAGTTCGTGTTGATAGGAGTTCATGTTAAGTTCACCGGCAGGAGTTTTGCCGGAGAGGTAGAGGTGGAGGAAGGGCCGCACGATCCGAAGATACAGAAAGGAAACAAATACAGGAAGCAAGAAGCGCTCAGCCCGAGTTCCCAGTTTAGCACACGTGACTGTATGTTGGGTTGTTGTATTATCTGTGGTATCAGTCTGGTCTGTGCTTTGGATCCTCAGTCATCATCTTGTAGGGGAGGTTTTATATATATATATATATATATATATATATATATATATATATATATATATATATATATATATATATATATAGAATAGAGAGATAGATATATATATATATATATAGAATAGAGAGATATATATATAGTATATATATATAGAATAGATATATGTGTGTGTGTGTGTGTGTGTGTGTGTGTGTGTTTGTGTGTGTGTGTGTGTGTGTGTGTGTGTGTGTGTGTGTGTGTGTGTGTGTGTGTGTGTGTGTTTGCGCGCGCGCGCAACACTATGTATTTTTTTTTTTTTCCTGGCTTTTGGATGCGGGCTGTGGAGGTCCTTACAGAATGACTTTGTTGCATTAGCCTGACCGAGATGAGTTTGGCGCGGTAATACTTTAATACCAATAAATATTCCAAGTTAGAGATAACAGTGCAATTTCCTTTTTCATGGAGAGACGGTGAGTTTTGATAAATCGCAGTCTCCTTATGGGTAACGGGCAGCCGTAGTAATCAACAATCAATTGACATCTACCTCATCAAGCCATTTGTATTTCTTTCTTTATTGATTTATCTTGTTACCTCCAGACAGTTCTAGATAGATTGGGGGAGACTCATCGAACTGCAGTTGTTAAGTGTAGCCTTCATTAACTCCTTTAGCATGAAGGATGTTTTTTAAGTTGTACACAATCGTGTGGTGGCAGCGTGTCGAGGCAGTGGTGGACGACAAAAGACGTCTTCCGTTCGAGGGATTACGTAGCACTTTTTATCTTCCCTCACTGTCCTACCACCAAGAGGGAAATATGAACCTATTCTTTTATTTCAGGCAATTTTATGGGCATATTTGACAGGCTCGGTTCGAAATAATAATAATCGTTTGTGTGTGTGTGTATATATATATATATATATATATATATATATATATATATATATATATATATATATACATATATATATATATATATATATATATATATATATATATATATATATATATATATATATATATATATATATATATATATATGGCGAAAATAAAATAATAAAAGACGTAATCGGCTTTATTATATTCTCGTCATCTCCAAACGATATTATTTAAATAGGATAGGTTTTCCAAATGGGAAGGTTTGATACAGCCTTTATTAACCCTTTCACCACTGGGGGACTATCCAAAGCCGAATACGATCGTGTGGCAGCAAAAAAAGAAAAAAAAAAAAGGTATTACTTAATGCCCTTCGCCGCAGGATGTCCGTCTGTGGAATGAAATTGGAAAGAAATCGTATTAAAGAGGATAAATTAAAACGCCCACCTCCGTGCCACACCCTGCAAGGCCAATATTACCCAGTCCGCTCGTAAAGAAAAAAAAAATCAACAAAAACCAGAGAAAGAAAAATGCACAAAAAATGATATTGCGCATTATGACTGTATTGACAATTTCCCAGCTCATTTTTTTTTTTTTTATGCGGTTGCCATTTATTCTGCTTATCGGGTTCCTGTATGTCTGAATGTTGTGTGTGTGTGTGTGTGTGTGTGTGTGTGTGTGTGTGTGTGTGTGTGTGTGTGTGTGTGTGTGGTCATTCGCTCTCCAGTTTCTTCCCAGCTTACTTCTTACTCCCTCATTCCTCTCGTATTCGCTTCCTTCTCTCTCTCTCTCTCTCTCTCTCTCTCTCTCTCTCTCTCTCCCTCCATATAAGCACTGCCATATCCACCGTTATATACCGTTACACTGACAACGTGGGAACAGGCAGTCAGTGAGAGAGAGAGAGAGAGAGAGAGAGAGAGAGAGAGAGAGAGAGAGAGAGAGAGAGAGAGGATAGCAACTCGGCCCTCATCGATAAGTAACAGGATGGACAGTGGAAAGATAAACATAATAACAATAAAAACAAGCGGAGAAGCAGGACTAGACACTTGAACAGAGAGGTAGAGGCACAAGATGAAAGACAGTCAGACATATAGACAAACAGACGGACAAACTAGACAGGTGGGTAAACAGACTAAACAGGCAGATAACCAGCAAGAAACAGATCAACATGCAGACGAACAAGAGAAACAGAAAGACAGATATAGGCCACGAGAGGTAAACTGACAGATCTTTAAAATCATACAGACAGACGGACAGATAGAAGGACAGGACAGACTACGAATATGACACAGACAGACGACACTCAGGCAGATAGGAAAGACAGAAAGACTACGAAAATTAGAGAGAGAGAGAGAGAGAGAGAGAGAGAGGTGCATAATCAGTGAGAAGTATAAGCAGACAAACACACAGATAAACATAGACAAGAAGCAGAACCGAGAAAGACTGACAGACAGACAGTATAAAAAAAAAAAACGAATGACAAGCAGATGAAGACAGACAAATATAGACAAAAGCCAGAAAAGAAGAGAGAAAAATAAACGCACAGTACGAGACAGGCTGAAAAAGAGGAGCAAACCGCGAAAGACAAAAAGACAGGGAGAAATGCAGAGAGTTTGACAGACACAGACAGCTAAGAACAGGCCAATTCAGACAGGCAGGCGGACAGACATTCATAAACAGACAAAAGAAGAATGGAACGGAGGAAGCCAGCCAGCCAGACAGGCATTCAAATATGAACAAAGAAAAAAAAAAATAGGAAGAAGCCAGACGAACAGTTAGAAAGATACACGGGTTGTATAGAAAGATGTAATTAGTATGTGTGTGTGTGTGTGTGTGTGTGTGTGTGTGTGTGTGTGTGTGTGAGTGAGTGTATTAGGGCGAGATAATGACAGGCAGTGCAGAATGATTATTGGCTGGAATTTGGTAATGTTATGCTACCTGTGCTTGAAGAACAGCTTGCTACTACTACTACTACTACTATTATTATTATTATTATTATTATTATTATTATTACTACTACTACTACTACTACTATTACTACTACTACTACTACTACTACTACTACTGCTACTACTACTACTGCATTCATGGCTGTTGCGTTCTCAGTTTTATTATTGTTGTGATAACTGTATATCATCATCATCATCATTTTGAGGACGATGATGATGATAAGCAGTAGTAGTTGTAGGTTTAGTGCTGCATTAAAATAAAAAACACCAATAATTTAGCATCTTTTACATACGAGAGAGAGAGAGAGAGAGAGAGAGAGAGAGAGAGAGAGAGAGAGAGAGAGAGAGAGAGAGAGAGAAAGCAGAACAGCTTGCAATGACTAAAATAATTATGAGAAACAAGAAAGAGAAAAGAAAGCTGGAGGAAAAGAAAGCCAGAACGAAGCACATAAAGTAATTAGTGCTTAAATGTAGGAGGGAGAGATGAAGATGCCTGGCGTAAATTGCCATATGGAGGGAGTGAGGATGGAATGGGGAGGGAGGGAGGAACTCAGGGAGGAAGTATGAGGCAAAGGGAGGAGAGGAGTAAAGGGAGGTGGAAGGAAGTAGGAAGGATAGAAAGTGGGAGAGGGAGGAATGTGAGGAGGGAGGGAGAATAAAAGGGAAGAGGGGGGGCAGGACCTGGCATAGCAGAGAAGGAAGGAAGGAAAACTGGGCTGGGAGACGGAGGGACTGTAGTTAGAAAATAAGATGAGACAGAGAGAGGTATGGGAATGAAGCTTGAAGGGAGGGAGGAAGTAAGGGGAGAGAGGGAAGGTAGAAATTTGATAAGAGGGGAGGCGAGTAAAGGGTAGAAAAGTGGAATAAAGGAACAAAAAAAAAGGAAGAGAAAGTGTGAGGTAGTGGATGATGGTGAGAAGTGGAAGCAAGTGGAGGAAGAAAAGGAAGGCAATAAAATAAAAGAAAGAAAAGAAAGCAAAAGGAAAGAGAGAGAGAGAGAGAGAGGGAGAGAGAGAGTAGGTCGGGAAAATCATGTCAGGAGGTGCGGTTGGAGAATGAGTTGACTTAATAATTGTGCGTCTGCGTGTGCTAGGCTACTGAACTGAAGGCCGATGCTAGTTTATGAACATATATATAAACCGTAATAAACTGTAAGATATTTAATGTGTCACACTCCAGACTTCTGACACCGTCTTTGAGGTACTATAGAGTGAACAAAAATATATATCGTTACTCAAGTTGCATTTTACCTTCTGCAACATAGAAAGGATAATTTTGAAAAACTTCCGATACTGCATTTCTGTTCTGGTAAATATAAACTGTTATTTTTATTTCACTGGCTGATGTGTAGTTGTCGAGCAGAGGCCAAAATTTTCTTTATACTTGAAAATGACAGACAAACAAGTCATCTGGACAAATATCGTTCAAATCGGAATCCATCTGATCTGTTGTGTAAGGATCAGTATTTACTTTTTTTGCCCGTACAGTATTACACACACACACACACACACACACACACACACAGTGAATGATGAGCGACGCATGTGGATGACAGCCAAGGCCACAATGACACAGTGACACAGAGAACATAACAGGGACGGTTTAGTCTGTCAATAGTCATGGGAATACATTTATTACTGGATGTGAAGCCTTCCTGTACACTCTGTTAGGAAATGCAACAGCCTCTCCACTTAGCAGGATCAGTGCTGTATATAATCAAATCTCTGCTGCTAGTCGTCAACTCCCCCACCCTTCCCCACCCAGAGTGCAGTTGATGACAAGAATATCGTTCCACTTATACTCGAGCAGATATGACACTCTCACACAATATTCAGAAGTTTATTGGGCTCCGACGATTACTGGATTTTCGGAAGACTTTGTACACCATCTTCCTGTTTGTCGTAATGAAGTGTATCGATATTTATGTCCGCATCTATCCCACTCTCCCCCTCCCGTACCGGCAACCGTGAACCTGTACGCACCTGGACCTTGGCAATGGCATCCTGGAGCTCCTTCTTCAGCTTCTCTGTCTCAGGGTCCTTGGGCGGCATGGTGGCTGGGCTGCGGGAGAAGTGAGGAGTCAGTGTGCGGAAGTGAAGCGGTGGCAGAGAGAGAGAGAGAGAGAGAGAGAGAGAGAGAGAGAGAGAGTATGCCAACCGTCTTTTTCGCCTCATTTAAGCATTTCGTTTTGGTTAACGCCATTGGATACCATTTTATTGAACTGCGTGAAGACACACCCACTTCCATGGTTAGTAAAGGGGAAAATATGAATAGTGTAATTGTTAAGAAGAAAGCGTGACCTGATAGATGGAGTGACTGTGTGCGTGTGTGTGTGTGTGTGTGAGAGAGAGAGAGAGAGAGAGAGAGAGAGAGAGAGAAGCATTGATGTGAGATAGATTTGCCGTGAGAGAGGAGAGCGAGCACACAAGCGTACAGTACAGTAGAAAGTATCCTTGTATTTGAGTATCTGTATTTTAGTCACGTATTATCTAGTTAACCAATATCTGTGTTACTTAAATTCTAAATCTGAATTATAAAATAAGATTAAAAAGTATAAGTATAGGTATCTCATGAAAAGTTAGCATTATGGAGTTGGATGTGTAAGTACAATAACTACTGTATGTGACCGTCCACACACACACACACACACACACACACACACACACACACACACACACACACACACACACACACACACACACACACACACACACACACTGCAATACTGTTAAACACTACACTGTTATAGTAAGTTGTGTGTAATGTGATATCAAACGCTATATTAATGTATCCTAATTAAGTTGTGCCAAATGAGGTGTGTACAATATCGTTCAGTGTTACAGCTTTATGTCATAGTGCATAATGTACAATTACTATAACGGTAAATATAATTAGGTTCGTGCAGCATCATTTGTTACATTGGTGCAACGCAGTGCTAAACTCACTGTATATAATTCCCCTTACATAACAGTACTATAAAACACCATAATACCACAATACTAGTACTATTCTTGATCACTATAAAACACCATAATACCACAATACTTATACTGTTCCTCATTTCATTCATCCAGGTAGTATATAACAAGTTTGTAGTTAAGTTCTGGTATTACTATAAAGGATGCGAATTTAGAAAATAAATGTTATTATTATTATTATTATTAAACACACCCAAATGCTAAACTGTTCCATCATGACCTTAAGTTGTCATATTCTAACCTCGAGCCCCTTTCCAGTAATATAGGGTTTTGTGTGTGTGTGTGTGTGTGTGTGTGTGTGTGTGTGTGTGTGTGTGTGTGTGTGTGTGTGTTTCTGTCAGGGAAGAGTTGCAATAAAACTATCCCATCGTTGTTGTGTATATTTATACACAAATGTCTTCGTGGTTGTGTGTGTGTGTGTGTGTGTGTGTGTGTGTGTGTGTGTGTGTGTGTGTGTGTGTGTGTGTGTGTGTGTGTCAGTCAGCACGAGTTAACATTTGTACAGCTGCTTCCTAGGTGTATATAGGGCTTCAGGCCACTGACACTGGACCACACACTCAACACTCGAC
>NC_137010.1:34503426-34630552 GCF_032717465.1 Coenobita brevimanus
GTATGTGTGCACCATATGCTCAGCCAGCCACATACCTCTGCTGCTGCCAGGTAGTGCATGGGTCTGAACACAAAAGCGTCCCCAGTATACTGTAATTTGCTTTCGAGTCATCAGGAGGGCGATGAGAAAACGTGTGTCCACATATGAACCTAATGATGTATGGAACAAGGAGATGGAAGAACTTCTTGTGGCATTATTTATCAGTTTTATCCTTCGGAAACCTTTTTAATTGTTTCTCGTTAGTCTAGTCTAAAAAGGCCTTTAATATCAGATAGCAGTTTTATGGTAATAATCCGTATTTTTGTAGGGTTAGGAAGCCCACTGTACCAACACCTCCTCCATGGCGATTTATTTTGTTTGTTACACCTTCTCCTTTGTGTTACTTATGCCATCGTAGTATCAACACAGATTGCATAAACAGCACACAAGAGATCATTAAAGCGTTGTATGCAGAAGCAAATTACTGAAGGATGAGGTGCTAAGGAGCTGCCTTAAGCGACGAGAATTTGACTAAACAACACTTGTCCGAGATCTTCATAACCTACCTAGAGGTTGAAGTCGGATCTGTGTGAATGACGTTTGACGTTGAAAAAATAAATATAATGAGAAAATACTAAATATGCAGGCATATATTGAGTTTAAAAAGGTAAAGGTTGAGGTAAACACCATGAGTTGCATAGTTGCAGTACTCATCTCTTTAGAGCCAGTGGTGGGTCGTTCACCCACTAATGTGGGATACGAGGCCGCGATTCATGGAGATTACCACAGTTACTTCTCCTACTTACTCATTTCATCGCTCACCCCATGAAGGTTGGATGGATACCTGAGTCGTGTGGGTCTATCGGGCCAGCATTTTTGTGGTTTGCAATGCAGCTGCTCAGGTACTGTGGCGGTATTCATGTAACCGATATTTAAATTATTACAACTCACATTGAAATTTAGCTAAAAAAAAAAAAAATCTTGATATCTGGGTCTGAATTTGCATAAAAATTTCATTAATCATAATTGAACGACTACGACTTGCACTTTAAAGGACTATAAAAGGTGTTCATCAGTGGCGTAGGTAGGCGGAGGGTGAACGGCCTAGTGTAAAGGGCATTATTTATGCCCGAAATATCAATTGGTAACTTCCATAATGTATTTTGTTATGTGTATGACCTGTGTTTCTGACTTTTTAAGAAACTTGTAAAGCTTTCGCGCACCATCTAAGAGTTACATAGATGTACAATCCACTTTGAAATGTAACCCCTTCACTCCAATAACCTATTTTTATTATATATTGACCACTGCCAGACTTTATTCGGCCTAGTTTATGAAAAGTCAATTGGAGACTTTCATCCTCCCCACTCCCTAGTGATGAACAGAATCGTCTAGTGGTGATCTGATAGAAAAATGAATAAAAAGTCCCAGAACTGAAGGGGTTAACGCCCCGCACGAGGCGAAATGGATTCAGAATAAACGCATGTCAGCTCGTACTGACTTAGAAGCAGTAAATCTGAAAGCCCACTTTCCCACCTTCTCGATCGGGCATGAAAAAAAAAAAAATCGCCTTGTACAACGTAAATGCTTGAAGGAAAATTTATAGGAAAGTTAGAATGTACTTGTAGATTATAAAATGATAAGCATGCAGTCTCTGATTCATAATGAAATTAAGTTTGTCGTGAGAGACCAGATAGCACATACATATTCACAATTTCATCCACCTGAGAGAGAGAGAGAGAGAGAGAGAGAGAGAGAGAGAGAGAGAGAGAGAGAGAGAGAGAGAGAGAGAGAGAGAGGGCTTTTGTTGTCAGGAAACTTTACCAATACTAGTCATCGGTTTACAGGGGTGAAGTCCATTGTATAGATATGTGTGTTGTAGTTGTGTTTAAGTGAATTATCTTGTGTGACACAATACCCGCTGTCGTGTGAAGCCCGCCACATGCACATTATAATCCTATTTCACTTCACTTCAGGCCTGATTCTCCACTCACTCTCGCTCTCCACTCCCCGCCTCTCACTCTTTGCTGCCTGTCACTCTCAACCTTCAATCCCTGTCACTCTCACCCTTCCTTTCTCCCTCTGTCATCAGCTGTTCCTCCCTTCCTCCCACTCTTACCCTCTGTTCCTCACTCCCTCCCACTCTCACCTTCTATTCCTCACTTCCTCTCACTCTTACTCTTCCCTTTCTCTGACACTTACCTCTACTCTCTCACACTGTCCACTCCCCCTTTCTCCCATCTTCCTCTCCCTCTCACCATTACTCCCACTCCCGCTCATTACTCACTCGCTGACTCGCCATTCCTCATTCTCACGCCCTCTCACTCTCCAGTACTTCTCCCTCTATCCATTCCCTCTCTCTCACTCTCCACTCTTATTCCCATCTCTCACTCACTCTCACCCCACTTCATCTCACTTCTCATTCCTTCTCACACTCCTCACTTTTTCTCTCACTCTTCACTCCCTCCCCGTTTCACTTTCAGCTCCCTCTCCTTCACCCGCCACTCCTTCATGGCACGCATCCTAATAAAACCGGTCGATGTTAACCAAAATAAATATCAGCGTCTGCGTCCATACTGTAGTTATAAAGCGGTATTTCGAGCGTCTTTAGGTCTGTGCCTCCCACTCTTTCTTTCACCAGACAATCTATTTATAATTTTCTTTTATAGCTTGATGCAAAAGTTATAGTAACCCAAGTGCATCTATTGCAAGACGTCGATTCTGTCTTGTTCTTGCTATATCAGGACGACTTCTTTCAGTTAAAGGGAAACTCGCCATACTGAAGGAGTTGGTTATAGGATTCAGCAGCGTTCACAGACAATTTACGGGGTAGAAAAAAAAAAAAAAAAAAATCGTTCCTTGTTTTCTTCTCCCAGTGTTGTACTCATAGATTAAAATACAGTCCTACTGTTCTGTCTTACAGTCTCGAATGGACCGCTAGTTCTCTTGCTGTTATTTCCTTTGTACTCCTTTTCTTTGTAAGTCAGGTGGGCAAAGGGACAGGGACTCTGTCCCCTTTGAGTCTTACATGTGCACGTCCCGGGTAGTTTTCACTGACACCTTCACAACTAGAGATCCGTCCTAAGTTGAATTATGTTGTCTGGTGATCAATCAATCAATCAATCATTTCCTGTGGCACCCTCGGGGATGCATAGGGCCTCGATGAACTCACACCACCACATCCTATCTTGTGCTAACTCCTCAAGATCTCCCCAACACTCATCTCCAGCTTCCCGTCTCATTGTCCTCACCCACGTCTCTTTTGGCCTTCCTCTACCTCTCCTACCAAGTGCCACCCACCCTGGTGTACCTCGTACTATTCCCTGTCTCCTATACACATGTCCTAGCCACTTCCATCGTGAGAATCTAACATATTCATCGATCGGCTGCACTCCCGTTATTTCTCTAATTCTACTATTTGGTATCCTTTCCCACCACTTAACTCCTAATATTCTTCTAAGTGCTTTATTTTCAAACACCAAGAATTTATTTTCCATAGTCACTGTGCTGTACCAAGACTCGTGTCCATAAATTAAGATACTCCTAACCATTACCTTATAAAGTTTGATTTTTGTATGCACAGAGAAATTGTTATTATTCCAAATATTTTTAAGCATTCCCATTGCCTGATTAGCCTTCTTTAACCTTTCCTCGAATTCAAAGTTCAAAGAACCATCCTTGGCTAAATAAGTACCTAAATATTTAAACCTATCAACTTGCTTTACAACCATACCTCCAATTACACATTCCTGTGCATTTTCCATATTCATATTGATTATTTCAGTTTTCCCACAATTAATAACCAAACCCACCTTGCGACCTTCACTCACCAAACAGTCCAACACTCTCTGCATCTCTTCTGGCCCATCACAAATCAAAACTATATCATCTGCATAATCTAAATCCAAAAAGTTTCCTGTTCTCTCCCAAAGTATACCTGCACCGGTTTCTGTTCCAACGCGTTTCATAATGTAATCAATGACCAATATAAATAGTAAAGGCGATAGAACACCACCTTGAATTACCCCGGACTTGACTTCAAACGAATCACTCAGACAACCATCAACCATCACTTTACAAAATGTGTCCTCATGCATGTTCATAATGACCCTCACAAACTCCTCTGGTATTCCATAATGTCTCATGATCTTCCCCATAGTCTCTCTCGAAACACTATCAAAAGCCTTTTCAAAATCAACAAAACAAAGACTTAACGGTACTCTCATTTCATTAACTTGCTGCATCAAATGCCTAACTATAAAGATCTGATCATTGCAACCACGTCCCTTTCTAAAACCAGCCTGTTCATCCCTCAGAATACCCTCAACCAACGGCTCCAACCTATTTAACAACACTCTACTGAAAACTTTCAAAGCTATCGGTGACAAAGAGATTCCCCTCCAATTACCACATTCACTCAGGTCTCCCTTCTTCGGAACTTTAACAATTACACCATTCTTCCAAACTGATGGTAGTAACCCCGTCACCCATATCTTATTGAATAGCTTGGTCAAGATCATTATTAATCTATCCCCCTCCACTTTAAACATTTCCGGAAATAAACCATCCTCCCCTGGTGCCTTATTATTCTTTAACTGTTTTACTGCTTTCTCCACTTCTGCAAGCCTCAACTCTCCTGTTTCTATATTTAAATCTTCCTGAGCAGACGGTATATCCTCTTCTGGTGATATTGGTCTATTAAGAACTGTCTCAAAATGCTCTTTCCATCTATTTTTAATATAGATCAAAACTCTTTGACCTTGCCTTGTCTGGTGATAGCTTGATTAAATAGATCTCATCTTATTCGGGCAGATTTTAATAATCGGGTGTAATGTAATTTTACTTAATGATGAAGATATATGAGAGCAATGGGTGCTGAGTTTCTTCTTCCAGTGCTTGTTCTTGTTTACAGAGAGGTAGCTTTAGCTTAACTCTTAACTCTGCCAAAGTCAGCCAACTTACTATTGTTCATGCTAACCATCCACATCATTTTCCGATCCATCTGGCTTTCCTTATCTCTTCCCCCACCCCCCAAATAAATGAATGGATAAGGAAAGCAATAAAGTAGTAGATAATAATAATAATAAATGGATAATCAGTAAGAAGCACACAGAGAGTGCAACGTCGTGCCCCCCAGCTGGTCTAGGGGTCGAACTTTTGACAACGTTACGCGATCTTGACCTTTGTTATTTGCTCCAACATCAAATTACTTTAGTCTTGCCTGACCCGTGACCCTCGTACCAACTTTCTGTAAATCGGATAAAACCGTTGAGTTGACCTTGTCTTGTTACCTTGATCTTTTTTATCCATTGCTCTTTTAACCAAATTTCTTCATCCATGACTGACCCTTAGTCCTTCCACCAAGTTTGGTTTGAATCGGATCATAACTCTTTGACCTTGCCTTGTGACCTTGACATTTTGCAGAATATTCTCAGTATCGGATCTCTTCTTCCTTGTTTTATGCTGAACATTGCCATAAAGTTTTTGTTATTCGGATCGAAACTAGTTAAGTTGACTTTGCCATGTAACCTTGATCTTAACTTTCCTCCTTGACGTCAACAATTAATTGTCTTCAATATCGGATTCCTGTATTCTTGTCTTTCCCTGAAGCCTTCCAGTTTTTTGTTTAAACAGGATAAAACATTAAGCTTCCCTTGCCGTGTGACCTTCAGCTTTGATCTTTTGTTCACAAAAACTACAAGTCAGTTCCTTGGGTGACCTGCAAAATTTGCATCAAGTTTGGTCCAGATCAGACCAAAGCTGATTGAATTAATTTGTACATATACAGACACACAGGCTGAACATTGAACTTTCCCTGCGACCTTGACGTTTGACCGATTGTTTGCAAAATTGATTCCTTACGTTCTTGTAGTACCATCAACACTTCCACTACTGTAGGTATAAATCTGATAAAAACCGGATAAGGCACCTTTGCTGAGTCAAACTTTGACCTAGTCCTGTGACCTTTACCTTTGTCTTATTATTCTACAGAACAATAGGTTAATCCCTTGACTGACTTTCAGTCCTTCCACCAAATTTGATTAGGGTTGGATGAAAACTGCTTGAGTTATTTCGTCAATCTTGCGAAGCAAAATAGTATCATTTTTGGCAACTCGTTGATACTGTTGCATGGGATTCAACCTGTGTGTGTGTGTGTGTGTGTGTGTGTGTGTGTGTGTAATTCACCGGGTCGGTCATGATCACTTGATGGTCGTGATCGTCAGCTTTTTACCCTCCCGGAAAGGAGCTGAGAGCTCATATAGTCTGATCTAAGGGCAAGGCTGTGACCTTCACACACGCACACACCCGTCCCCTTGCTCTAGGGGGACAGTAACCACCCACTTCGTCAGTGAAACTTTTCGCAACCTGAGCGAGGCGCGAACTCCCGTCCACCAGTTGGCAAGCGAGAACGTTACCACTGCACCAGTGTGTGTGTGTGAGTGTCTTTGATTCCACCTAGGCTATTTGATGGATTTGAATGTAACTTCCCATGTGAGTCCGTTTGATTACTCCGAAGGTCTTCCACTGTAAACAGTTTTCCAACCATGATTTTTAAGTTTATCAGCTCCTCTCGCCAAATAAAAAATTCTCAGAAATAGTGCAGGAAGACAAGATATGGCTTTGGTATCTTACATCATGTTGTCTGGTACAATTTACTTTCCTCTGTAATGCAATACTGTATTTAGATAGCATGGCCTTGCCAGTGTTTCTTGGAGTGGTCAGCCCCCACCCAAATATAAATTACGATCAGAAACTGGGGAAAGTGAGCGCATAGATTTGACTTAAACTTTCCAGGTGATTTTGTCGGGTTACTCCGAAGGTCTTCCACTACATACAATTTTCCAACCATGGTTTTTAGGGGGAGTCAGCCCCCCTCACCAAATTTAAAATTCACAGAAATAGTGAGTGTGGGCAGATATGGCTTTGATACCTTAGTACATGTACTTGTACAATGGACTCTCACCCGTAGTGTGATATTTGGGAAGCGTGACCCACCAGTGGTTCTTGGGGGGTGAGCCCCCTCCCAAAAACAAAAATGTCCAGAAGTAGGAGAAAGTGAGCACTTGGATTTCAACAAAACTTCTCATGTCAGTTCGTGTGGCTTCTCGATAATATCGTCCCTTATATAAAATTTCCCTCCATTCTATTTAGGGAGGCCAGCCTCCCTCCAAAATTTATAAAGGATACAAAACAGGGGAGGGAGGCCAGATATCGCTTTGTTATCTTAGTACATGTGGTAGAATGGGCTAACATCCGCTAACTTCCACCACCACCACTACTTCTACTACCACCACTACTACTACTATAACTACTACTACTACTACTACTACTACCACCACGAATCACTTATCCTGGGATATCACCCCTTCACATGTGCCACCACTGCGATGATGTGGCTTTTGCATCAGGCAACTAGCTTCTCGTATGTCTCTGTTATGTTATTTTGTGTAATTCATTCAAATCTTCATGCATATCGTAGGACTGGATATTCAGTTTCATGTTTTCTCCGAATGCACAGAAGGAAACTGCACATCTAGGTTATTCACACACACACACACACACACACACACACACACACACACACACACACACACACACACACCACCATCACCACCACCACCACCACCATCATCATCATCATCATCATCATCATCATCATCATCACAGCAGCCCTGACGACTGTGATGCTCCCAACTTAAGACATAAGACAGCGGGTATTAGTGCCAAAGTAGTTGCATGTGAGGCCATGTAATGACATATGTTAGCATGTGGGTGGACTTCTGGACAGTAGTTACGGACTTCCTACCCTATACACATGGTTGAAGGCATTATAATTCTCTCCGACAAGGAGAGCATGCTTTCACCCATGTTTGTTTGTTTGTTTGTTTGTCTGTTAGCAGGATGATTCAAGAACTAAAAGAGAAATTTGGGCCAGATTTGGTGGGTAGATAGCCCACGTCCCAGGGAACAATCGATTAGCTTTTGGGACCGATCCGGATCGTATTACAGAATCTGGATCCGGAAAACACTTTCTGAGAAACACTAATCAGTGATGAGAAAACCCAACCCATTATGAAGAGTGGTTTGGAAATTACGTTGCTTTGTCGGAGAGATGCGCTTCACTGAGTGCTTCTTTAGTTATAATAGTAAATTGAGGAGAAGAGAGTGCGCGCGTGCGTATGAGTATGAGCAAGAGAGCAATGAAAACTGATGTAACAAATTCAAATTCCTATTGTTTCTGTGAAACAGTCGCGATTCGATTGCATGCCATTATGATCACAAGTTCGGTCTTAAACCACATGTCCCTCACCTCCTCCCTATGTACTTGTATCCTTATTCCACAGGTTGACTCTCTCTTAAATTTCTTTAGGCCTAAATTGTAACTCAGTATTTTACTTCAGATTTTGATCGCTTCCTCTAAGGCTTGCACCTCTGACAACAACAAACTTCTTCACCTCCAGGTGATTATGAGGCTTTTCTTCACCTGGAGGTTAAAACTCATCATTCCCATTCCAAGCGTCAGGTTTATGGCTCCAGATTACACACGCTTCGTCTGTGTGTGTGTGTGTGTGTGTGTGTGTGTGTGTGTGTGTGTGTGTGTGTGTGTGTGTGTATTAATGCCACCGTCAGATAATGTTATGCAAGCTAGTGTGAGAGAGACCTTCAACTGAAGAGGTGTATCTTTAAAATCTTATGTCAATTTACGTTCTATTTTCCCCCCGACAACGTAAATGCCTAGCCTTAAGCCTTAACCGTGTGGCTAAAGTATTATGTAATGATATTTCGGTAATGTGTCCTCATGTGAACATTTCTTTAAGGACAATTTTGCAATCATTAAGGCAGAATTGGAATTACTTGGGTAAGACTTCAAAAATACTTCAAACATCCGTCTTAATATACGAATTAAACTTGTTGCCTGGAAATCAAAGCATTTCATGGTGTCCGCCTAATTTTAACGTAATTAATAATTTGACGTCTTTTGTGTATAATTCGCACTACCACTGCTATATTTTACTCAGCATTTAGGAGACCTCTTATAGCGGAGGCATTGATGTACTTAGTATCTAATCCCTTTATTATCGGGTATCCATTACGCTGAGTAAAATCGTCTGGTGGTAGCAAGAGGGCATCGTCTTGAAAGAGAGTAGTTAACTGTCTAATAAGTTTCAGTAATTATCATAAAAGCTGTTATTATTTTTTATGTTTAAACAATTTTAACTTTTTTTTATAGTCTATTTGACTAAGTAAATCTTACTAAGATCATAAAATGCATACCTTGAACTAAAGTTTTTATCTTAGTAATGAACACTTCTTTTAATCATTTCTTCTCATATTATTATTCTAATTAGTTTAGTCGTTATGTTTACCGTAGAATGTTAGGTACCATAATTTCCAGTCAAGCTGAAAATGTCTAATATTGCGATGTTTGAACAGCTGTACTGCCTGTCACCACTACCATACTTCTACATGGTCTGATGCAAAACTATGATAACTAATGCTTATTTTTTTGTATGTCTGTTTACACAGTGTGTATCTTTTTTATCCTGTAAGGGGTATACACGCGCTTCTCACATGACTCACCATTCGCCATCATAGTCTGTCTTGCTCTTTTACCTTGTTCTTGGTCTTGCTTGCTTTTTTTCCAGCCATTGCACTTGCATACACTTTTTTTTAGGACGCTACAGGCGATCACGGTAACAACAATGCCGTGAAGGAGAGGAAAATGTTAGTAAGAGTAGCGTTAAGACACTAAACGGCCACAGAAATATGTTTGCCTCTCATGATGGTGACTGTCTGGTAACTTTGGTGTGGGCTGTACTGTATGTCAGCGGTGAAGTCAACTATACAGTACTTATTTTACTTTAATGTGGCCTAAGATTATAATCTCGCCTTCATGGACGCTAACTTGTAACAAGACAGAGGCACTATAATATGGTGCTAGTCACGATGAAGTGCTGTAGAATGGACATTAAGTAATTTCATGTACTGAGTTAAAAGCTGACGTGAACAAGTCATTGTTCATCAGTATTCATGCTTGTCACCCAATAATGTGCGATACCGTGAATACTGATTGCAAAAGCAAAGTGGCGTGGAAGGTTCCCAAAGTTTTGAAACTGGAAAGAAAAAGGAAAGAGAAAAAGCTTAACAGAAGCACAAAATGTTGTAGGGCTTGCCACCGCCAAATCGGGAGTGAGGAAGAGACAGGAGGTAGCAGACGGTGAAGAACTGAATTTCAGGAAAAGGACCAAGTCAAGAACAAAATGTTGTAGGGCTTGCCACCACCGAATCGGGAGTGAGGAAGAGACAGGAAGTAGTAGACGGTGAAGAACTGAATTTCAGGGAAAGGACCAAGTCTGAGGGCCAGATCCAACATGCGTGTGTAGTATTTTACTGGTAGGGGACAGTCTCAAGCACACAGGCTTGACTGATGAAGAAAGCACCAATACCATCCTCAGGAAGACGACATATAGCTGTCATACTACATCTGTGTCGCTATTTTTACACCAGAGTAACGAAGAGACTTGCGTAAAGAATTTATACATAGGTTCTTGTTCACACAGGGATTTAACCCGAATCTTTCGGTTGTTAGCTGAGTATGCTGCTGGTTACACCACCGCCATTCTCCCCTAAGAGGAAGTTCATGTAATGTAAAAGCAGCGGCTGATGCAAGTAAGGCATTGTCATTCGCCGAATTCGTGTTTTCAGATAACATGACTTGTTTGGACTGTTACACATGTTTGCTTCACCAATATTTCCAACATTTTTTTGGCAGCTTTTGCCAAACTTTTGCCAGTTGTTGCGTGTGTGTGTGTGTGTGTGTGTGTGTGTGTGTGTGTGTGTGTGTGTGTGTGTGTGTGTGTGTGTTTTCATTGTCCGAATTTGTGGGGGGAAAAAGTGCTGAAAGCGTTTGACCAAAATGTCTGCATCAAAGTGTCCAGTAATGTTGACAGTTTCCATTTTCATTATTTCATATTTCATTTTTCTGTCTGCTGGCAGTGATAATTATAGAAATACCGGCAGATCACGACAAAACTTTATGCCTATACATTAAGGCACACGCTTCTCTAAGATTTTAGAACTGTGAATTGAATGCAGTACCTAAATATAACGGAAATAATAATCAAGCCTAAAGAGAGAGAGAGAGAGAGAGAGAGAGAGAGAGAGAGAGAGAGAGAGAGAGAGAGAGAGAGAGAGAGAGATTTAGCTATAGGTAGAAATCTTACTTTTTTATTAGGTGCAAGTTTAACTACTAAGAGATCAGACACTGAAATCTTCAAAGATTAAAACTTGTAGGCAGAAAATTAAGCTTAATACTTCTTAAATCTGCTTCAAACGAATCCACAGAGTACTTAGGCATTTAGTAGAACTGCTGATAAATTTAGGGTATATCATCCCCGAAATTGGTATGCGAGTAAAAAAAAAAGAAAAAAAAAAAGAAAAAAGAAAGAAAGAAAAGAAAGACAAAAAAAAAAAAGGTGGGGGCTTATTTATAAATATATTTACAGCTGTCTCAATAATGTCTGCCGCAAATTTAAGGCACTGGAACTATAAAAATCTGCTTATAGATCCTTGTATTAAGTATTTACAAAAGTATCCCAGACTCAAGATATTAAACTCCCAAAACTTAGGCATAATGTAGAAAAAATCCTAGTGAAATCTTCACCAATAAGCAATAAGAGAACTAGTGAAAAACATTCCAGTAAAATCTTCAAAAATAAAACTACATGCAGTTCCAAAAATTAAAGACTGATAAAATTGTACTTAATTATCTTTTCGTTAGAACTAATATCCAGAGACTCGGATTCATGTTAGAAAAGCCATAGCTAAAACTATTTACTTGTATTTTGGGTGCCATGCAGAACTACGAAAGAATTTAGTCTTATAAGTAGGAAAATCATACTTGAATTTATATACATTAGGCTTGCGTGAAAAAATTAGGTTACTAGAAATCCAAGAATCAGACCTATTATCAAACAACTAGCACCTTCGATCTACGGAAAACTTAAATTGCCAAAAATCATACTTATAATCAGATAGCTCATACTTCAATCAACTTACAGTGGGTGGACAGAGAGCTAGTGAATATCCTAGTGCACAGGTGTAGCGATAAGGTGTTGGTGGGTTACTGAACGCGCTCGATGGGTGGGTGTCGCCTCCCCCGCTCTACTGTATATCTTGTTAGCTAGAGCTTGTTAGGCTGCCTCCCCCACTGCACACACACTCGCACCCCTCCCTCAATCTTGCTCTGCTCCATACTCACGTGCTTTCTCTCTCTTACTCTGTTCTTACGTGCTCTCTCTTACTCTGTTCTTACGTGCTCTCTCTCTCTTACTCTGTTCTTACGTGCGCTCTCTCTCTCTCTCTCTCTCTCTCTCTCTCTCTCTCTCTCTCTCTCTCTCTTACTCTGTTCTTACGTGCTCTCTCTCTCTCTCTCTCTTACTCTGTTCTTACGTGCTCTCTCTCTCTCTCTCTCTTACTCTGTTCTTACGTGCTCTCTCTCTTTTTCCCTGTTCTCACTAACCCCACCCTGACACTCCTGTTCTGTTCCTTATTCACTTGCTTTCACTCTGTTCTTATTCACGTGCTTTCTCTCTTTTTCTGTTCACTCCCTCACCCCTCCCTCACACCCTTGTTCTATTCTTTACTCACGCGCATTCTCTCTCTCTCTCTCTCTCTCTCTCTCTCTCTCTCTCTCATTCCGTTCATACGTAGAGATTTTTCTATCATAATAATAATTCGGTAATATTATTGATCTAATTTTATACCTCTTCGTCAATTCCTGTATTGCCACTACTACTACTACTACCACCACATTATTATTATTATTATTATTACCAATTCATCATCATCATCATTGTATATCCCTTCTTCCTGTACTGTTCTTCCGAGTTTTACCTGCGTTTCGTTTTCTCACTTATCCTCAGCCCTTATCAGCATGTCTCCTCTTCATGCATTTCATTTTTCACTCGCAGCCTCCCGTATATTCTCTCTCATCCTCCATATCGCGCCCTGGATATCTTCGTCTCGTTTTCTCTTTTTATCTTTCTCCTTATTTGCTTATTTTCCTTTTCATTATATATCTTTTCTGTCAGTTCCCTGGTTCGTCTGTACTCATTTTCATTTCTTTCATTGTTTTTGTTTAAGCTTCTACTTCTGAAATTGATTGAAAACTTGACCAAATTTTCGACTCGTAGAAAACGTAAAATTGAAGAGTAACTGATTTCCTTCCCTAAAAGCACGCGATACGTAAACTGTGTAATTGAATAAAGCCCCATTGAATTGAAGAGATGACTGGGCAGTGTTGGGAAAGGTGAAGTGTTCTGGGTGACTGAGTGACTGTTCTGCTCGACTTATGTGATCAGTCAGGGGAAGAGGGTTCGTTTGACTTTTGAAATACGGGTTATGCAACGCTGTGGGTCTGAACAATGTGCTGCTGTCTCTTACCTCAGTCTCAATAGCCATCAGTAATTTCATAATGGTTTTAAATTTTATTTTTAAGAAGGGAGAGGGAGAGGAGCCGAAACAACTTCATGTAAGAGCAGGAAGGCCGAGACAAGAGTGAAGCCCAATCAACTTGAGAGAGAGAGAGAGAGAGAGAGAGAGAGAGAGAGAGAGAGAATTCGAACTGAATAAAATCGTTTAGCGTTTGCGAAAAATCTTACAAGCAAGTGGACGAAACTGAATGTCATAATCTATAAATTCCATGTATTATAGGAAGTCATTAGAAGAGACGTGCCCATAAAATCACGAGCTGCTCCGTTTGAGGTGGTGGTGGTCCAGTGGTAAAGGGGTGGACTACTGATCTGAATGCCCAGAGATCGATCCTGGCTGAGGAAAGGAACAGTTTGTGGATCCGAATATTAAAAAAGTTCTTCATGGTTATTCCACAATGCCCTCTGACATTTCACAAACCATCCAGGTATAACCATCACATAGTAAATCTCGGTATAAACGGTACTGTGTTGATCCTAAAGTGGTAATACAAGAGGATGTGTGATGTCATTTGTAGGTACAGGTACGGTGGAGGAATACAGAACCTAAGGTCACGGAATACCTGGTACACACACACACACACACACACATATAGACGCGCGCGCGCGCGCAGAGGTATCCATTTTGTGTATTATCACAACTGTAAAGTATTCGTAGTTAGAATGAGCAGGTTACGAAGTGAGACTTTACTGGGACATGAGTTAACTGGCACTCCCAGTCCTTCATATATGCTACTTTGTGAACTGTGAAACTGTCTTTCTCATTCATTCTTACTTCCCATGTTCCCCAGTCTTAAGTGCAATGTATCCAGGTATCTCGAAATGAATGGGTCTTGAATATGGCTTTCTTTTCGTTCAGTTCTATTTTGAAAGACAAATTTGTCAGGTTTAGCCTTGGAATCGTTGTTATTGCATTAACAAATTAATATGAACAAGTTATAGGAGAGTTTAACCTCAACTGGTGACTTTCATTTGAAAGCTTCTGTGTGTACACTTTCTTTATGTTATTGTTACTTGAGTAGAAACTTCCCCAAAAAACAAAGTTAATTTCTAATGCATATTTCTTTCTTTAATTTTTAATGGTGTCCCAAGAGGGTGCTAAAAACTCGATTTTTTTTTTTTTTTTTTTTTTGGGGGGGAGGAAAGAATCCAAGGCAAGAAAGTCAAAAGCAAGACTTTCAATATGCTTGGACACATGGTGTATGAGAGTGCAGGTCGCAGGCAGGGAGAAAAAACATACTGATACTAATGAGAACGTCAATAGTCATTCTTAGTTTAGCTTTGAAAGTTCGCAAGTTGTTAAGTATGTGTTAGGAATATTATCTGGACACCCACTGTAACCTGACTGTACAGGTGTTTTGTGGGAGGGGGACTGGTGGTGTGTTGGGAACAGGGACGCTGACAAAATATTGAGGTGCAGAAGCTTCGAGCAAACTGTTGGTTAGGATAACTGTTAATTTATTATCAGCATGTTATGAAACTTATTGACAGTTGAAGCCTCAAATAATGAGTGGCAAGAGAATGAGACCTAAAGGCGAAATGACTGCCTTATGAAGGTACCCTTGTGCATGTGCACCACTTCTGAGCACTGCTTTACTCATTGATATGAAAGGTTTTAGTGAGGCATGTCTGCTTGGAGCAAATATTTTCAAAACAATCTGGTACTGGATTTTTTTTTTTTTTTCAAAGAAAGATATTAATTTGAATACTTTTTCATCTATATATCTCAAAATATTGTGTTCAGTCTCAAGAAATTCTTATCAGTCATACCACAGTTGTAGGGTAATACTGGAATATTCTAAGCAAAATGTAGATGATTATAATTGACCCGCTTGCTCGTGTGTGTGTGTGTGTGTGTGTGTGTGTGTGTGTGTGTGTGTGTGTGTGTGAAGCCGTCTTATAGTAGTACTCGCGTAAATGTGCGGCTTTGGTGTGGCCCGCACCTGTGTACAATGTTGCCACGTTTCCCCAACTTGCGATGTGAAACGGAAGCTATTTATGTACAAGACATCACAAATACGATAAATTCAGATGAATAAAACTTACACTTGTATATTTTGATGGATGAATCAACAGTAATCTTATTATGCATAAAATATTTATACAGAAACATGGCATACATATTGTACAGTGTTGCTAAAAGAAATTGTAGTCACTTTTAATGGTTTTTAGCGTAGTTTTAGGGTGGGTAATAATATCACAGTTATGGATATAAGAGATTGAGCCTGAAAAAAGAAATATGCCAATATCCAAAGTAAAAGAAATAATTCTTATAATTCTTGTGAGTGGCAACACTGACACACCCAGTCTGGCCTAAGGTAAAGTATGTACCTCCATAGACCCAAGCATAGCTTGTACAGGTGTTGCTAGGGAAAAATGCTCACATTTACTGGCTTTTACCATAATTTTAAGGGCGAGGAACAATCACATTTATAATCATAAGCTAATATGTAGGACAAAATAGTAGGCATGTGCCAATACCCAAGTAAAAAAAAAAAAAAAATTATTCACTCGCGAGCGGCAACACTTCCACACCCAGTCAGTGGCCTTGACCTCAAGGGTGGTGCGGAAATGATGTCAGATTTACAATATATTCAATATTATGTAAAAGAAAATATCTAAAATGTCTCTTGCAATAAAAGAGAGAGAGAGAGAGAGAGAGAGAGAGAGAGAGAGAGAGAGAGGCAGGCAGGAGAGGGGCAAGGTTGAATGCATTGTCGGCATGACGGGGGGTGGTGGTGGAGGCATTGTCAGGCTGAGAGAGAGATAGAGGAAGGGGAAAGAGAATGAATGAATGAAGATCAATCATGGTACTGCAATAACGGGTCATCTGTCGCCGTATACAAAGAATGATAAATATCACTAAATATAACAAAACCAAATTAACAAATGAAAGCACAATTATAAATAACTTATAAAAGAATCAAAAGTACTCAGGGTGGCTCACATCTCCCGCCAGGAGAGAGAGAGAGAGAGAGAGAGAGAGAGAGAGAGAGAGAGAACGGTATAGAAAACGTGGCAACACTGTACACAGGTGCGGGCCACACCACAGGCGCACATTTACGCGAGTATTACCATAGATGAAAGAAGGTTGGGGTAGCGTCGCTCCCTTGAACTCCGGTAGCACTGAACCCCTGGTTTGGAGGGAGATTGTGGTGGTGTGTTTAGAAGGGGGATTGTGGTGGTGTGTTTGGAAGGGGGATTGTGGTGGTGTGTTTGGAAGGGGGATTGTGGTGGTATGTTTGGAAGGGGATTGTGGTGGTGTGTTTGGAAGGGAATTGCGGTGGTGTGTTTGTATGGGGGATTGTGGTGTGTGTTTGTATGGGGGATTGTGGTGTGTGTTTGTATGGGGGATTGTGGTGTGTTTGGAAGGGGATTGTGGTGTGTTTGGAAGGGGATTGTGGTGGTGTGTTTGGAAGGGGATTGTGGTGGTGTGTTTGGAAGGGGATTGTGGTGTGTTTGGAAGGGGATTGTGGTGTGTTTGGAAGGGGATTGTGGTGGTGTGTTTGGAAGGGGATTGTGGTGGTGTGTTTGGAAGGGGATTGTGATGGTTTGTTTGGAAAGGGATTATGGTGATGTGTTTGGAAGGGGGATTGTGGTGGTGTGTTTGGAAGGTGGATTGTGGTGGTGTGTCGGGAGGTAGGATAGTGGTGTGTTGGAAGGTAGGATAGTGGTGTGTTGGGAGGGGGATTGTGCCGCTGTGCTGGATGGTGTGCTGAGAGGGGGTGATTGTGGTGATATAGTGGTGCAGGTGTGTATTGTTGGAGGGAGAGAATTGTGCTCCAGGTGGGTATGGTGGTAGGTGGGCTGGTGGGTAATTAAGGGCTGAAGTGAAGGATTAACTCAACGAGGCTGGATTAACCACTGTAGCCCACCGAACTAATGCACTTTGACCTCCTCCCTCTCGGCCGCCCACCTGCACCCTTCCTTCCATTCTGTCGTCGAACCTACAGCCACGAGCAAAAGTTCCCCGACAGTCCTGTGCCAGCATTGTGTTCTGCCTTTCTTATTTCTTATTGTACCCCAAACGACAGAGTGTATCGTTTCCCCTCAAGGTCTTGTTTTATTCATGTAACGCCTTTCATTGTCACAGTCGGCAGAGGTGTATACACTTTAACACTTATCGTGGATATCCAGCCATTTGGACACCTTCCATATCAAGTTACATTTCAGCACCTCATTTTGATAATTATTAATGAAATCTGTCATGACAGAAAAGCATGTCTTTCTTCTGTACAGTACCTTCCTACTAATGCTGAAAATGGATGATGCTTTCACAGTGGCATTGATATAATTGTTAAGCAGAGTTGGTTGGTTATACAAATGTCCCCCATGTTTCCCTCTATCCCTGGAAAGGAGGATGGTGGCCGGCAGAAGAGCACCTTCAGCCTACAATTCACCTGGTTCATGTTTAGATGAGCCTGTGGCCCCAAGAACAGCAACAGCAGTATTGCTACTGAATGCATGTACACTGTAACGTGACATGCAACTCTGCAAATTGTCATTAGAAATCGAGAGTTTCCATACATCTTTGCTTTGTTAGTTTTAATAATGAGGCATATCTCTTCATCACCCCTTGTGTTAACATCTTGTCCTTCGAACATCTCTCACATCAGCACCTCTCGTTTCAGTATCTCCGATAGGTTATGTTAGGTGACGAGTGCTGTCCAAATGGAAGTGATGAAGTAAGTGTTGTTTAAATGAGTTGATCTGACGACATAATTCTAAATAAAAGATGCTAAAACATCGAGGGGGAGATAGTGATCCAGCCGTGGAGAAGTGAACTACTGACACTGACATCTCAAGGTCGATCCAGGCGAGGGGAGGGAATATCGTTAAAGCAGCCTCAGTTAATCTTCCACAAGACACACTGACATGTTTAAATATAACTCCGCTAATGCCATCACAACAGCCGTGAACGAGATACCCCAAGCATGTATTCGGTTTGGACAGCACGGTACCAGCGTCCAGTGAAAACATCTGTACACGTGTGGAACCAACTGTTTCGCGAAGAATGATTGCCGAGTTTGTCACACACAGAGAGAGAGAGAGGTGTTCAGGCGATATGGCACCTTCAGAATGATATCGATTCCCATGTACCGTCATAAATGTACCGTATTATATTTATTCTTTTCATATATATTAATGCAAGGGCGCCATTAGTATCATACGTACACCCTATGCATACGATTCCATTTACGATCCCGCATAAAGGCCATAAATTATTTCGAGTACATCCCAGCCTCATTTGGCTTACACAAGATGGATGTTCACTGGTCGACAGGGTGAAGTGACCTATTTACCCTCTGAGGTAGGTCTGTACACACACACACACACACACACACACACACACACACACACACACACACACACACACACACACACACACACACATTACAACCTCTTTGTGCATTTCCGAAGCGTCTTAATTACAAAATGAAAAAGAATTAATTATATCACTAGAGACGTAAGGAAATGGAAAGGAATGCAAACAACCGCATTATGAAATGTAGTTGGGCTGGATCAGATTAGGGTAACTTGAAAAATATCCAAACCCAAACAATGACTAGCTTGCGGATCTTGAATAACCTCCTATACGAGCATTTACTGAGGATCCTGGCTTGAAGGTCAGGGATAGTCGGTTGGGCTTTTCCGATATTTTACTGGGAACTCTTTACAGCTTCCCCGGTGACTCGGCATTCGGCTGCAATCAGGCGTTGGATAAAAAATACTCCGCCTTCGCATTTAAGTTCTACATACATAAAATGCTTCGTTATATCTGGAGATTATACCACAATTAGCGGAGCGAAATAAAAATGATAATACAAATCAAAATAGAAAATAAAGACAAACACAAGCATATTTCTGGTCTTACCCCTGCAGCAGTCTACACCTTTATAGTTCTGTATAAATGATAATGAAAAACGATTACGAAACCTCAGCCACATCATAAACGTGACAGGTGAACAAGACCACGGCAGTCCCGGGAAAACCTTTACTGGTACAGGTATGCAGCCACGGCCCGGAGTCATACACGGACGATTAGTATTTTCCATGTTGTAACTCTGATTTGTTTTTGTGGGAAAGACAAGGAAAGTAGAGAGCAGAGTCTTCATATGATTGTTGTTCTTCCTGCAGTAACAAATCGTACTTACTACAATGAATCAGTTGTAAATGTTAGTGAGTCCCAACCCAGAACATCAGTATTCACATGGCTAAAACTGTGTCTCTTACAAATTGGATTATTCCTTAATCATTACCCAAGTCAGCAAAACGAGCAACTGAGAAGGTTGCAAGTGGTGCAGAATGCAGCATTTAGTTTTGCAACGAATCGGAGACATCGTTGCACACCTAATACAGGAAAGTCGTACAGTTTGTACTATAAACCGTTCATCTCAGTTGTGTCATTGTTTCCCATCTACCCACTTTTCACTCAGCGTCACAATATCAGGTATCTTCCGAAACTGATGAAAATTGTCTAGAGGAAGCAGTAAAAAAAAAAAAAAAATGCACTGATGGAATTTTGTACCTTCCACTTTTGGCCATGATAAAATTCCCGAGGGAAACTCCACCACAAACAGGTTTACTAAAGTTAGCAATAAAAATTTTTGTTGGGAAAACACAAATCCATTTTTACACACACACACACACACACACACACACACACACACACACACACAAAGTCAAACTCTCTAACGTAATGTTTTGCTGCGACTGGGTAAGCCATGGGACACAGGCGCAGAAATTCATAACAGATTTAATGAAAAGTTAATTACATCATCATTAACACATTACTCTTAATCCATGAAAGTCTGCAGTTGTACGAGATAGTGATGTGAAGTAGAAAGAGTCGTTGCATCACCTTTCTCACAGCGATATCAGCTACGCATCTAAAAGGAGTGGGGCATTTAGCCAGGGAAATTAATTACGCTATAGTTTGCGATTATTTTAAAGCATTCTTAAAGTTTTGATTTTGATACACGTACTCGTATAACCTCTCTCTCTCTCTCTCTCTCTCTCTCTCTCTCTCTCTCTCTCTCTCTCTCTCTCTCTCTCTCTCTCAGCACATTCTTCTGTTCCTGTGGCTTCTCTTCACCTGTCCTGTTATGGCTACGGGGATGATTGCTTGTGTGGTTGGGATGGTGGTTGTTGTGTTAGGTGTAATGGTGGTTGTGGCTGTATGGTTTTGTTGCGATAGTTGTGGTGGTGGTTATTGTTGTAAGTGGGAGTTGTGGTAGTTGTAATGGCGGTAGTTTTGGTAGCTGCGATGATGGTAGTTATGGTAGTGTCAATGATGGTCGTTGTGACTTGCGATATTGAGAGATAATTGTGGTAGTTGTTAGTAGCAGCTGGGATTGTAGTAGTTGTGGTTGTTGTGGTTTTAGAAGGTAGTAATGGTTGCTCTGATAGTAGGAAGTACGGGGTTGCAGGGAGATAGTAGTAGGCTAGGTAGTGGTAGTTGTAATTGTCGTGTTATAGTAGCTGTGATGATGGCATTTGTGTTTTGGTTACGATGTTGGTAAGTGAGGTGGTGGTAGTTGTTGTTTGGTGACAGGTGTGGTTGTGGTAGCTTGATTTATTGCGGTTATGATTATGGTAGATTGGCTATGATGGTGGTAGGTGAGGAGTAGGTAGCTGTAGTGGTGGTGGAACTAGTTCTGGTGGGGGTAATGTTGGTATTTGTGGTAGTTTTTGTAATTACTAGAAGTGATTATAATTGTAGATGAAGATGATAAAGGTTGCAGGTCTTTGAGAGAGGTTAGAAGATAGAAAGAATGTTGAAAGATAAATAAATTCAGGAAAGCAGGCTGGTAGATAGATTTAGATAGCTATAAGAATAATCAGAGAAGAGATAGACATTGTGCCATAAAGACAGATGAATAGGTGGATAGATAGATAGGAATAGACGTTGTTACAGATAATGTTGTAGTGTTGAAAGAGAGAAGAGGAGCAAGGAGTAGATATATACTGTAGACAGATAGGACACAGAAAAAACAAGAAAGGAAGAGGAGCGTAGGTGGGAGGGAAGAAACGGTCTGTAGTAGTGTTGTTGCTTGTGATTTTGGTAATAGTTGTGATGTTGGTAGGTTGGATAGTAATGGTCGTAGTTGTGGTAATGGTTGTGATGGTGGTAGTTTGACTGGTAATGGATGTAATGGTGGTAGTTTGACTGGTAATGGATGTAATGGTGGTAGTTTGACTGGTAATGGGTGTAATGGTGGTAGTTTGACTGGTAATGGGTGTAATGGTGGTAGTTTGACTGGTAATAGGTGTAATGGTGGTAGTTTGACTGGTAATGGGTGTAATGGTGGTAGTTTGACTGATAATGGGTGTAATGGTGGTAGTTTGGTAGTGGATGTAATGGTGGTAGTTTGACTGGTAATGGATGTAATGGTGGTAGTTTGGTAATGGATGTAATGGTGGTAGATTGACTGGTAATGGATGTAATGGTGGTAGTTTGACTGGTAATGGATGTAATGGTGGTAGTTTGACTGGTAATGGATGTAATGGTGGTAGTTTGACTGGTAATGGATGTAATGGTGGTAGTTTGGTAGTGGATGTGATTATGGTAGGTCAGGTATACGGTAATGGCGGTGAGTGGAGATTATTGTGGTATTTAACCCCTTCAGCCCCCCCCCTCTCTCTCTCTCTCTCTCTCTCTCTCTCTCACATTAATTACAACAAAATAAAAATACATCCTCAAGCTAGATGCTGTTGTTGCTGTAGCTGTGGTAGTAGGATTGTGGTACTGTGTGTGGTTGTGGTAGTTTGATTGGTAGTTGGGTTTGTGGTAGAGTGGTTGTTTTGGTAGGTCGTGTAGTTGTGAATGTGGCAAATTGGTTGTTATTGTGGTATTGAGTGTGGTTGTGGTTGCGTGATTGGTTGTGGTTGTGGTAGAGTGGCTGTGATTGTGGTGCTGATTGTAGTGAGATGTGTGTTAGTGCTTACGTGACTCTGAGCATGCTGACTTTCCAACCCTCCCTCCCCCCCTCTGTCTCTCCAACTTTCCCTCCCTCCATCTTCCCCCCGCTTCCTCCCTCCCTCCTACCCACTTCCTTTCTTCCTCCCTCTTCCACTCCCCTTCTTCATACCGTCTTTCCTCCCCCTTTCTCTCCGTCTTCTCTTCCGCCCTCCCTCCCTCTCTCCTTCCGCTTCTTGTCTTCTCCTTCCTCCTTGCCTCCTTATTTAATGTTTTTCCTTCCTTTCTCTTATTTGATATTTTTCACTCCCTCCTCTCCAACGTATCATTCCCCCCCCCCCCCGTGTCTTCTCCCTTACTGCCCTGTCTCTCCAGCTTTGCATTCCTCCCTCCTTCCTTCCTTCCTTTCCTCCAGCTTTCATCCCTCCCTCCCACTTACCTACTTATCTACCTGTTTGTCTGCCTACATTTTACTTCCCTCCTTCCAGGTCTCTTTCTCTCTCTCTCTCTCTCTCTCTCTCTCTCTCCAACTATTTTTTTCTATATAATTTCTTCCTAGCATCATTCTTTCCTTCCTGCGCCCTTCCTCTCCTTCTCCATCACTTGCCGAACTTCCTCCTTCCCACCTTGCTGCCTCGTCTCTACCTGTCTGTCTGTCTATTTTTCATTATTTTATGCAAAGAAGAAAGAGTCAGAGCCTAGAAGTCTGCAATCTTGTTCTAAAAAAAAAAGAACACAGCAACAACAACAACACCAAAGAGAACCAAATTCAAAATCCATTCATTTAGAGATGCCTAGACGCAGCGCTTAAGAGATAAGGGGTCATAGGTCTTTCTGTATGTTAGTTTTCTTCCTGCTTTCTCTTTTCCTCTGCTTTCTCCTTCCCTTCATGGCCCCTACGTCCTCTGTTTTTCCTCCCCTACCTCTCCACGATTCTTCAAGTCTTCTACCTTCCTTGGTTTCCCCTTCTGTCTCCATTTGTCTTTCCTCTTTCCCACTCTCCATTCTTCCCCCTTCCCTCATTCCATTCCAACTCCCTGTCTCAGTTCTAACATCTTCACTTTTCCTTGTCCCAGTTAACTCTCTCCTTCCCTTTTTTTCCTTCTCCCCCTCCCAACTTCTCTCCATCCCCTTGCCTTTCCCTCCCCAGCTCCCTCCCTTCCTTTCCTTTCCCAGCTTCCTCCCTCCTTCCTTCGTCGCACCCTGCGTCCCATCCACCTCCCCCGCCTCTTACGGTACCTAAAGCCAATAAGAGTAGTCTGTTCAAGGCAGTACGGTGCAATACACTCAAGGCGTATTGGCGTCACTATAACAGGCTTTTGGCCACCTCTTTCTTTATGACTTACTAGTGCATGATACGCCTATTTAATTCTGTGTATTTTTTTTTTTTGTCATAGATTGTATTTTATAACACGGTAATATATTGGCCCACCAGATTCTGAAATATACTGCAAAGAAGGGGGTGCTTAGGAGTTTGACTAACAGACTAGATACGAGCCACAGTCTCAAACATCACAACTGTTGATACAAGTCAGCATTAACCTGATTTTCACAAAACTTCCTGCTTTTCAGCTTTTCACGTTAACTCCTTCCAAACCGTGACGTCTTTTGTCTTTCATCCTTACTACCTTCGGGAATATTTTATATAATTCATGAAGAACCTCGAAGTAAAGGCTTTAAAAGTAAGAGCCACCATCCCCTTGACTTTGATGATAACTTTTTAAATGTTACTTTTGATTTCACCAAGCAATTGCATTCGGCTTCGAAGGGACCCTCTTCTTGTGAAGGAATTTAGCGATTCGGAGCCTGTTAAATTTTTATACATTTCATCCTGAACTCCATCATTATAACACATTTTCTTATTTCTGTTTATTTATTTATATCTACTGCCAAGCGATTTAAGAACGGACGTCTTATAGTTAATGGAACGGACGTCTCATAGTTAACGGATCATATACAATCTCCATCAACTCCTTCACAGCGATTTTTTTTTTTTTTTTAATTTCTCTCACCACATGGAGATCCTTGAAGATGTTCATGTGATTCCTGGATGTTAAACCTGTCATGGCAAATTATGCATTATTAAAGTTTAGTGCTCGAGCAGTGGTGATGTGTATGTGTGTGTGTGTGTGTGTGTGTGTGTGTGTGTGTGTGAGAGAGAGAGAGAGAGAGAGAGAGAGAGAGAGAGATTCTGTGTCGAAATTCTTTAAGCTCTTCATTATGACTGGAGGGAAGTGAAAATTGACACATTTCACTGAATATTTCGATAGTCTTTTTCGACTTTCACTCTCACGGTGTACTTTTGTGGTATATTCCAGCTGCTGCCAGACGATTTTACCCAGCGTAGGAGAGACTATAGTTAACAGGTGTATGAAGGCTGTCTGACCCCACCAGTTTGAAAAGCCTCTCCTCGTTTAAATAAGATCGTGTGGAGATTGCAAGATTAAAGAGAAAATGCGTCATGGGTCTGAAGGGATTATTTGTGTATTTTCCATTAATAGTTTTGGGAGTCTGTTCTTCCCCTGTACAATTTGGGTAGCTGAGATGATGATGATGATGATGATGATGATGATGATGTACTTCGTTTAGGTAATGATACTGAATACCGGAGAATACAGGAGTTGGAAAGAGTTGGCTCATTTATTTCTCGCTTGTCGACCACAGAAGCTCTATAAAGTACTGCAATTAAGTATGGAATGGGAAAAGGAGTGGTGTGCTCCATACTCCTTTTATTCTAACTTGAACTTCAATTGATATCTGTCCATCTCGAGTACTGAGTTTTAATATTGATGCGATGTTAGCCACGAAAAAGTGCTACAGAAAGGATGTAGAGCTGTGGCACTGTCTTTTTCTGCCACTGAGATACGCAATATAAACTACAAATGGACGAAAATCTGTGATGAATGAACAGTGGGTAAGAGGCTGGCAGTGGCCTGAGTTTCATCCCATGTAGGTGGTGAGGGATAATCTTAGGGTTTGATTGTTTTAGGGTCCTTCTCTCATACTTAAGGGATTAGCTTTTTTTTCTCTCTCTCTCTTTTTTAACGATATAGTATGATGTTTGTTTTATACCTCAATTCTCTCATCACTTTTTTTTTTATACATGGGCGGTTACATACACTTTTTTGCTCTTAGAGGACACTTCTCGAGGCATCTGTTGAACTGCAGACGGTATCTCTAACCATTTTACCTCCAGGCTAATGAATGCCGCTTAAGAAAGACCTTTCTTACTGGTGGGATTAATAAAGCTATGTTGCCAAACCCATACATTCGAAATATCTCATCCTGATGTATAAATATCGTCTGGAAGTAGCAACAATAAATTATAAGAAATAACAGTGAAGGGGGTTATATCGGCAGTTCAAACCCTCCATTGTATAATTAACCATGCAGACGCTTTTATGCAATTTCGGAAAGGCCTCACATTTTTAGGGGTAGATGAAGGCTTTACCTAACCCCTGCCATTCAAAATATTGTATGGAAATAGCAGGGATAGATTATAGAAAGAAATAGTCACAGTGAGGGTGTTAATACCGACTGTTCGAACCCTCAGTCACCGAGTTCATCATTCTGATTCAAATCCTCTGATCGAGCATCGTCAGTTTAGCATCACCATCCACAGAGGCGAGGGAGGAATTCGGTGAGTCAGAGGCGATATCTGTATTCTTCAGTGTTTCGTTTGGCTACTGCTGTGAGAGACGTCAGGAAATATCAGCAAATATTAACTGCATTCAGTGTGTCGAGTATCGTCAGTATAGCATCACCATCCACAGAGGTGAGGGAGGAATTCGGTGAGTCAGAGGCGATATCTGTATCCCTTAGTGTTTCGTTTGGCTACTGCTGTGACAGACGTAGGAAATATCAGCAAATATTAACTGCATTCAGTATGTCGAGTTGTGGAGAAGCACTAGACGATATATATTATATGCATGCCGAGTACGTCGAAGTTATACACAAGTTCAACGGTTATAATTCATTCTGAAATATAACACTGTAAGTTTTCCAAAAGGGATGGCATCTGTTCCATTGAGTAAGATAGTTGCTGTCTGTGCTATTCGAGTTATCTCCAGACGCTTTTCTTCGACTTAAAGACCTGCGGAATTGAAAGGGTTTGATTTCGTTTTTCATTGACTCCATCACGAGAGGTAACTAATTATCTTGAATATAAATAAAGGTATCAGGTGTTAGCAAGAATAAAACAAAGGGCGTCCCTCCACCAGGGTTGGAGAATATCAAGTATATTTAACCCACCCAAGCTCAGCTAGCTTTGAAATATTTGTTGGTTGAAAATTTTTCAAATACCTGTAGTACAGATTGTTCTGTCTTCAAATTAGCCATTAAAAATTTTCTTCCATGTTAGTGTGATGCTGGGGAGGGGAGGGGGGGTGGATTTCATTCTCTTTGATGCTGGGGTTACTTTCACTAGTTTTTTTGTTGTTTTTGTTGTTTACCCTGTCCCGGAGAGGGAGTGGTTAGGTCGGGGAGAATTTCAAATTTTTCCAGTCGGGTGATTTTGGAGGTTTATTTCATACCCGGCAAGCGTGGCAAGCCCCATGGTGTGGGTGGGCAGTAAAGGCTATTAGATAGGTTAGCTGGGGGTGAAATATCCCGGGTAGGGCATCTGCATAACATGCCTCTGCATCAGACTTAAACGGATCAGTACATGCAGTACAGTAGTCGCAATAACTGACTTTTGACCAATTGCTGCACACTGTAAGCGATGTATGACCTGGACATGTACCGTTTTTTTTTTTTTTTTTTTATGTGGGGCTGCTACATAATTAGTATACCGGTACACGAGTGCATTAACATGCAGGTTTAGGGGAGCTGATGAGTCACATCTCACCTCTTCTCACCCTCAACCCTTTCACACTTAGTTCACTAGACAGGTGAGTGTCTGGCTGCTGTTTCACTTGTCTCGCATACTGTGGTTCGAAGTGATCAGTTTATAACGCGGAACTTTCGTCGAGTGTACAGTCACTCGGTAAAAAAAAAAAAAAAAAAATCGGCCCTTTAATCACACGCATCATTCTGAAACAGACGAAACATCGTGGTATATGGGACATCCAGATATTGTCCCTGGTAATTATTAGGACTGGAGATCACGCAAAACTTCATATTGGGTGAGATACTTTTTAAGACACGTTAATATATTCTTGTGTCTGCAGAACTCTCGTTTTCACATCCATCAAATCTCAGGGGTGCGATACTTTTCTGGTCGAATTATATTGTAATTATACATGCATGTATGTAATATATATATATATATATATATATATATATATATATATATATATATATATATATATATATAATATATATATAATATATATATATATATATATATATATAATATATATAATATATAAATAATATATATATATGTATATTATATATATATATAAATATATATATATAATATATATCCATCCATCCATCATCCAATCCTACGTTACCCCATGAGGAGCGTAGAAGCCCGGGGCTAGGCAGTTGTTCCTGACATTTAAGATGAGTGACCAGCCTCACTCATCCCTGAGTGGCATTACGTCAGCAATAAAACCCAACCTATATTATATATATATATATATATATATATATATATATATATATATATATAGGCAGACAAAATGGTGAAAGATTGGTGGGAAAGAATGGTAGGGAAAAAAATGAATAAGGAATGGAAAGTACTGTGTGGGAAGGAAGAGGGTGGAGGGGAAGAGAGTTTGGATGGGAGGGGTAGGAGTAGAATAGGTCCTGAGGCAAAGGGGGAGGGGGAAGAGAAAGTCTGAGCCAGAGAATGGATGGGAGAGGAAGAAGCGACGAAAAGGGAGTTAATTTATAAGTGGAATGCGGTGGCGTGAGAGTGAGTTTGAGTAGAAGACTAAAGAGTGAAAGATGAATGGGAGAGAAAAAATAGCAGAAAAATGAGTTAATAAAGAATTGGGAAAGGATAAGGTTGGAAACAAAGAAATGTGATTGAGAGGTGGCGAGTGGAGGTGCAAGAGATGGGAGATGGAATAATTGCAGAGGAAGGATTGAATCGATGGACATGATAGAGTGGAAGAGAAAGAGGATGGAAGAAAATCAGAAGAAAAACAGAAAGAAAAGTCGATGTGGGTAGGAGGGAGGGAGGGAGGGAGGGAGGAGAGGAGAGGAGAGGGATACATGCAGATCAGATCAGACAGAATATAACTCCAATATTCGTCACCAGTCCCAGATATCCACTCACAGAATGCATAGCGGGCCAACATTTCTGATTGTAAGTGTAATTTATCTTCACCCGATTATGGGAATGAGTAAACAGGAGGAGAAAACCTGGCGAATGACAAAGATATAAATTTTCACCGCGTACAACTGGATAATAGCGTGAACATGCATTACAGTTGGTTCCCCTGAAGCCTCCAAGATTGAGGGAGTAACTACCTATGAGAACGAACACACACACACACACTGTTCAACCTCTCGCATTACTTCATACTAAACCTGTGATGATTTATAAAATGAATCAATAAGTAAATGCATGGATGGATAGGATGGAGGAGGAGGAGGAGGAGGCTGGAAGAAATGTGTGGCTGCGAAAGGTGAGAGGAAAGGAAAATGTGAAAGAATGGTAAAGATAGGAGAAATAGTGGATACAGGAGTAAATGGATACATAGCATATAGCACAAGAGACTGTGTGGGCGTGAAAGGTAGTAGGGAAGGAAAAAGACTGAAAATGTTGGAGGGAAGGGGGATGGAGCAAACTCAGTGAATGGGTGGATAGGATAAGGTGGAAGAGAAGGCTGTGTGGATGTGAAAGATGGGAGGGAAGATTGGGTTGTAATAGGAGGTAAGAGAAATAGTAGATGTAGAAATAAATAGGAGGATAGCACAGGGTACAAGAGGAAGAGGAGAACAAAGTGGTAGGGACAGGAGACATGGATGAAGAATCGGGATGGGATGGAAGGGGAGGTGAGGAGAACATTAGAGAAAGCAAGTAGACTGTGGATGGGAGGGGAGGGTGGGAGGGAAGATGAGTGTGAGTGGGAGGGGCTGGGTGGGAGGGGCGGGCTAAGAAGAAGAGTTGGGTGGGTTTAAAAGGTTGCCAGCAGCTCCCCTGTGACCTAATTCCATCGTAGTCACCAAATCAGAGCATAGATAACATCAACAAATACTTTTTAAATTGCAGTATCCACCCACACAACTAAGTTTTACATTATTATAAGGCTCTTTCAAGCGGTAAAGTGAGTTAAATTTATATTTGTTTGTTGTGTAGCCTGTTCCTTACAATATTTTATTTAATAATTCTAAAATAGCCTAGCTAAAGTATTACTAAAAATTATAGCTTTATTACGAAATAATTATAAGTTGAAATATATTCATCAAATGGTAGAACTAGTAGGTAACTCGTTTACAAAGTTGTCAGCGTCTGGCAACCTTGAACTTGGTGGGTTGGTTACATGTGGGACAAGCTGACTTCATTCTCGTTCCGATGTGGCCCTGAGACGGTCGCAGACGGAATTCCTAGTGATCTTTGGTGTGTGAAAAGTCCTAAGAAGTGCACGTCACAAGTGGAAAAACACATCAGTATCACAAAGGGAAGGAAAAGTGTTCAGTATGTTGGCGAGGACTTTGGCGAGCTTGTGCGTTGCTCTGGCGGTGCCCTTTCTGCAGGGAGAAGTTGAAGTCACGACCAGCCAGACGAACACGGCGACTAGCGGTACGACCTATCAAAGAATGTCAACAAACCCAATTTTCTTGATGTTCATCGCTTTATTTACGCTTATATATTGTATTACTAACGTCATTCAAAGTTTATATGGCTATTAAATTCATATTCTTGTATATTCTTTTTTTAATTGTTGGAAATCGTAGTTGTATGAACAAAAATTATGCATAATCGTGTGATACATTCCAGTATAGAAATGTCCAAGTTAGTGATCGAATTCCCATCTCAAATGTGGGTCGCCTGGTATAACTATATTGAGGTCATAATGTTTTTTGAATGGTTGTTGTAGTTTTTGGTAGGTAGAAAGTGTGTTGGTAACTGTTTTGAATTGTGGTTGTAAGTGGTTGTTGAGTTAGTGGTGTGGTGTGATTGTGGTGGTTGTACGCAAGCTTTAGTTGTTAAACCCCATCAGCCCGAGGACGCTGTTTTTATTCGCTTCTTTCTACTTGATTTTTTTTTTTTTTTTTACGACGTGTGAGGTGAAGGGTTTAATGAAGGCTATTGGAAAAAATATAGAACAAAAATGTCGTCGTAGTGAAAGGGTTTGTTGTAAGTGCGATGGCTGAGTGGGTGTGGTGATCATTGTTGTTGTGGTGATAACTGTGGAAATGGCGATGATGTATATAGCTGTGTTAGCTATGATGGTGGCAATAGTGATGATGGTGAGTGCTCTAGTGATGATGATGATGATGATTGTGGCAGTGGTGGTTGTTGACTGGTAACTATTTGGAGGCAGTAGTTATGGGGGTGGCGATGGGTAGTTGATAGAAATTGTGGTAGTGGTAGCGGCGGATTGAAGATGATAATAGTTGTGGTGTTGGTAGCTGCTGGTGGTGATTGCAGTTATGGTAATAATGGTAGCGGTATTGGTAACTGTAGTGTTTCCTTGCACTGGTGGTTCTTGTGGTAACTGATGAATGTGGTAGGTGTGGTGGTGACTGAGGTAGTGGTGGTGATGGTGGTAGTTGTGGTAGCTCTCTAATGGTATAAACAGATGTCAGTTCCGCCTCTTCCCCCCTGCCTCCCCCGATCACCCCTCCCCCCTTCTTCCCTGTCCATTTACCCTCCCACTTTCCTTTACCTACTCTTCCCTCCCCTCAATCCCTCTCCATCACCCCTCCCTCCTCTTTTTATATGGTACCCCCTCTTCATATTCTCTCCCTCCCTCACCCCCAGCTTGTTCCTTCCTCCTTACCTCCTTTCTCCCCTTTCCCCCTTTCTCTCTCACCCTACAACTTTATTCTCTCCCGCTTTCTTCACTGTTCCCCCTCCCCTCTCTCTCCCAACCCATCATTAACCCCATTGTTTCTCTCTCTCTCTCTCTCTCTCTCTCTCTCTCTCTCTCTCTCTCTCTCTCTCTCTCTCTCTCTCTCTCTCCTGTTGTGCTTATTTCCTTCATTTATATTTCATTTATGTGATAGTAATAGAAAGCTTGTCACCTGCGATTTTGGTAGTTGGTGGATATGGTTGGCGTTGGATGAGGTAATTGAGATGGTTAAGATGTTGGTAGTTGTGGTTGTTAAGGGATTTTGGTGACATTAATGGTAGTTGTTGTGGTTTTCCCCATCAGTTCAGTGTCGTATGTTATATCCTTGCCACCCAGAGAATTTGATTAATTTTAGGAGACTTTGTGGCGTTCACTAACCTCTCTGCGAAAAATGCCCTGGTAGAAACAAAATTAGGATAAAAATACCTCCTGATGGTGAAGGGGTTAATGAATGATGAAAATGTTGGGAGTAATCTGTTTATCTAGCTATCTATCTGTGTTTATTGCCTGATAAGCATGCTGTTCGACAAAAGAGGGCCTCTGCCCATGCTCAATAACGACCACCCTTTCCCACAGCATACCTGTAGACCTTGTTCTTGGTCTCCGTATCCTTCGCCTTTCAACCCCTTCACAAATATTTTCGTTTGGTCTCCTTACTGCTATTATCCCCTTCTAGTATTTTCTTGCTCTCTCCACACAGTTTTATTCAGCTCAAACTTGGAAGGGTTATACACAGCCCTCATCAACTTCACTGCTAAGGTTTGTTCTTAATCTGACGAAAATGAACTATATATATTTTACAGCAACTTGACCTAGATTTTAATTCTTTTATAGCTTATTTCACGTAGCTCGGTGGCAGAATAAGACAATAGTACAGCTCTACCTTCTTTCCATGCACATAATCGTGACTATAGTGTTAATCACTCGCAGCACCTAAAAGATCAAGATAGGGGGATGGTATTTTTAGGTCAAATTAAAGTAAAAGGGGGATAGTAGCATCAGTGAAAATTACAACCTCGTACTGAAATGGATAAGAAGATTGCCGGACAGGAAAAGTGACTGATTGTACTAAGCAACGTTGAATTTAAGCTTGCTCCCCTCAGACTAATGTGTGTGTGTGTGTGTGTGTGTGTGTGTGTGTGTGTGTGTGTGTGTGTGTGTGTGTGTAAATATTGGTAGGTGTAATTTTCATACCTGGTGGATTGATTTAAGTGGATTGGTGGTGAAAATGTTGGTAGTTGAGGTGGCTTAAAAATGTCATACTATTTGAAATACTGGTAGATTAAAAGGTTTTAGTAATGTCGGTTGTTGGTATACCCGTTTCACCCCAACGGCCTGAAATTGCCATCTCTCCATCTTCAATACCGAGTTGTAAAAAGAGCTTAACGCCAGAATAGGATGCAGGTCTTGAAGATGTGCCGTAGATAGGATGTATAGCCACAGTATTTTCTTGTTCTGTCACCGAGCTACGTGAAATATACTGTAATAAGGCCAAATATTTGAGCCATGTTAAGGTAAAATGACTATAGTGGTAATTTTTAGTTGCTGGTGCCTATAGTTTCAGTGGAGCAGTGGTGGAAATGTTGGTAGTTGTGGTTAAGTACAGTAAAGAATGAATGGTGATATTGGTGATTTTGATAATGTTGGTAGTTCTGGTAGTGTGTAGATATGACTTTAGTGGGTGGTGGTGGTGGTGGTGGTGAAAATGTTGGTAGCTGTGGTGGTTCAACGTCGTGCCTAGGGGAGAAGTGGTTGTAACAGTGATATTAGTAATGTTGGTAGAGCAGCAATGATTTTGGTGGGAACGGTGGTAAAAGCAGTGATCTTGGTAGGAATGGTGCTGATGTTACTGGGGACGTTGGCAGGAATTGTGGTGATGTTAACAGGAATGATAGTAATGTTTGTAGGAATAGTGACTGTGATTGGAATGGTAGTAATGTTGACAAGGGTTGATGGTAATGTTGATAGGAATGGTGGTAATGATAGGAATGGTGGTAATATTGATAGGAATGGTGGCAATGTTGATGGGAATGGTGGTAATGTTGATGGGAATGGTGGTAATGTTGATGGGAATGGTGGTAATGTTGATAGGAATGGTGGTAATGTTGATGGGAATGGTGGTATAATGTTGGTATGAATGGTGGTAATGTTGATAGGGATGGTGGTAATGTTGATAGGAATGGTGGTAATACTGGCAGGAATGGTGATAATACGGTAGGAATGGTGATAATACCGGTAGGAATGGTGATAATACCGGTAGGAATGGTGGCAATACCGGTAGGAATGGTGGTAATACTAGTAGGAATGGTGGTATAATGCTAGTAGGAATGATGGTAATGTTGGTAGGGACTGTGGCATTTTTGGTTTGAATAGTGGTTATGTTGGTAGGAATGGTACTGGTAATGATGGTGGGAGTGGAGGAAATGTTGGTAGAGACTGTCTAAATGTTAATAGGAATAGTGGTAATGTTGGTAGGAATTGTAGTAATGGTAGGATTGGTGGTAATATTGGTAGGGATTGTGGTAACTTTGGTAGGAATGATGAGAATAATGGTTGGAATGGCGGCAATTTTGGTAGGGACTTGTAATATCGGTAGTAGTGATAATAATGTTGGTAGGAGGGGGGAAGAGGGAGGGGGAGGCCGAGGATGAGATGGAGGGATGGGGTGGAGAGGTATATGAGAGAGGGGGGTGTGAGTTGGGAGCAGGGCAGTGAAATGGCGGGGGACAGGGCGACTTGGAGGCGATTTGTTTGTGGCCACCCCAGACGGGATTGAGGCGTCTGGCAATAGATAGATAGATAGATAGGAATGGTCGTAATATTGGTAGGTATGGTAGGAATGATGGTCCTGTAGGTAGGAAAGGTGTAAATATTGGTAGGAATGGTAGCAATGTCGACAGGAATGGTGATACTGTGGTAGGAATGCTGGTAGTGCTGGTAGAAATTGTTGTAATGTTGATAGGAATGGTGGTAATGTTGGTAGGGATTGTGGTAGTCCTGACCGCTAGCGTTTGTACCGTTATGTTCCTACGCCTGACGTCACCGCTTTCTCTCTCTCTCTCTCTCTCTCTCTCTCTCTCTCTCTTTCAGCGTGTAATGCCAGTCTAATGAGGAAAAAGTGAGGAAGAGGACGAAGCAAGATAAAGGATGAAAAGTTGGAATACGAGGAGAGAGAGAGAGAGAGAGAGAGGCTGAAGGTGGTGTTGAGACTGAAGGAATGCGTGTCTGTCTGTCTGTTTCAGCACATTGCTAGGGTCTCTCTCCCTCTTCTCTTGTCCACTGTCTTTACTGTCATTTATTTCATCTTCCTTTCCTCTCATCTTCCCTCCGTTATGCCTTCCTCTCTACTCTTCCTTCTTCATCCCCCTTTTGTCTGTCTGTCTGTCTGTCTGTCTGTCTCTGTCTCTGTCTGTCTGTCTGTCTGTCTGTCTCTGTCTCTGTCTGTCTGTCTGTCTGTCTGTCTGTCTCTGTCTCTCTCTCTCTCTCTCTCTCTCTCTCTCTCAAAAAAGTGTTGTCTTTCCTTTCTCTCTGCTCTTCCTTCTTCATCCCCCTCCACTCTCTCTTAAAAAAAAAAAAAAAAGATATATTAATAATAATAATAATAATAATAATAATATCAGTTATCAGTCGTACTATCTCTAAAATTATATAAGAAAAAATCACATGAGAACGAAGCACGAAAAGTTGGCAACAAACGCCATAAAGGAGGCTGGAAAAAAGTAAATGTGAAAATATCCCACAATATACTTTTGCTCTGGTGAAATTCTCATGACTGTGCAATCATTCCAATTTTTATGCACTTTCTTTTTGAGTTTTTTGAAGTTCTGTGTTTTACTGAAAGGAAAAAAAATGAAAGTTGTGGTAGAGAGTGTGCTTAGGTGTGACCGGTCGGGTGGAAGTGGGTTAGTGGGATGGTGGTGGTTGTGGTACTTCCTCCCCGGCCCCGGCACTACCCACACGTACACCTTTCTAGCCTTTTCTTCCCTGTTTAACCCTATCCTTCCTCACACAAGCCTTCCCACTTTCCTGCCGCACCACACCCTTCTTTATTCCTATTCCTTTCCATTATCAGTCACCTTTGTTTTGCTTTTTATACACTCGCGTAATCAGAACTTCTCAAGGGTGGGAAGTGAGGGATGAAGGAGTGTTGAAATGATAGATATGCAGATCTTTTTGTGTAACAGGCAAATTTATGTAATATTATTATCCTGACCCTCTTTCCAACCTTTAATTTTAGACGGGGGTACAAACACAACCTTCTACAGATCCACTTGGATTGCCCCAATCGCTCAGACTTTCTGGCATGTGTCTGTTATACAACTTAGTGTAAACTACTCTGACAAAAGGAGTCTATTTCGAGGAAAGCGCAAAAATGCAGAAATAATTGCGGAAAAATAGAATGAAAGTGTGTGTGTGTGTGTGTGAGAGAGAGAGAGAGAGAGAGAGAGAGAGAGAGAGAGAGAATCACCTCCGCATACGCTGCAGCAACACCTGCTACCTTGCCATTCTTCATTGTCTTCACAGCATTCTTCACTTGCTGCCCTTCACAGTCTCAGGCATCACATTCATGCTGTCTGCATGTCTGCTGGACTCACATCTTTCGCAGTCATCCATCGTTCAGAATATTCTTTCATGTGGTCTTCATTTCGTTGTTGTGGTATTTTTTTTTTTTTTTTCCTTCCTCATCCCCCACATTTTCATCCTTTTTTCCCCTCATCCTTCCTGCATTTTTGTACGTTCCAAAATAATTTATCTTTAGACTAGTTTTAAATCATTTTACATTTACTTCATCATATACAGACAGTATTTTCCTTTTTCTCGCATCTAACCTCTTCATGTTTCTTACCCGCAATACAGTATACTCTTTCCTTCGTTGATAAATTTTATTAAAAGGCCTGCCATCCACCCTTTTCATCCTTTGCCTTTTCAGTCTCCTCATTTCACCACTCTCTCTCTCTCTCTGTCTCTCTCTCTCTCTCTCTCTCTCTCTCTCTCTCTGTATACACACTTATATACATACGCATATGTTTATATATGTATACACACACCCTGTATATAAATATACATATATATATATATATATATATATATATATATATATATATATATATATATATATATATATATATATATACACCCTGTATATCTACATCTATCTATCGTACACTGAAGAACTAGTGTTCGCGTATATATATATATATATATATATATATATATATATATATATATATATATATATATATATATATATATATATATATAAATACACACACTTATATACATATACATATGTTTATATATGTATACACACACCCTGTATATCTACATCTATCTATCGTACACTGAAGAACTAGTGTTCGCGCCCCGCCAGGGTAATAAACTTTGGGAGCGTTCCTCTGGCCACGTACTGCATTGGCGGAAATCAGGGGTGCTGTGGTTGAACCAGTGTCGCATACTATAAAGTATGCTTGCACCCAGTCGGCTTGCGCGGGCCGATTACACTTGGTTCACAGACTACACACACATCCAAAGCCACTCCAACCCTACAGTTACACTTACAAGCACTTCTCACCCTACATACAATCTCAACCAGACAGCCTAAGCCACTTGGTGGAGATACATCGGCTGTATCGTCCCCACTTAGGTTGGGATAGGCTGGTCCTGCAGTGGACACTCAACGGCTGATATATATATATATATATATATATATATATATATATATATATATATATATATATATATATATATGTTTACATGTACAGTATATGCATATATAAACATATATGTACCTGCCGGTATATATGTACCTGCCGGTATATATGTACCCTATATATTTACACACACACACACACACACACATAACCTGTGCAATGCACAATTGTTTCATATCCTGTTGCTTTTAATTTATTGACCTTTGATTCCTCCAATAACTTTTTTTTTTTTTTTGGTATTCGTCCACCATTAAGAAGCTGCTCCACTTTCACACTTTCACTTCCTCTTGCTCCTTAAAACAATTTCACCGCTCGGTTTCGCCTTGCATTATCACGATCATATGATCAAATAAACGTCAATATCATCCTCTTACGGCTTTCGTGTCAAAAGCACCGTAGCTCTGTACTAAATACTCTTCATACTGTTATTAATTGTAAGTCAAGAAAATTCTTTAGTGCTTTATGATGTACCGGTATGTAACTGTATTTGTCAGTATAATCCACTTGAGCGTTGCCAGGACCTAAGTAAGGGTGGGGGAGAGGGACAAGCATCTATGAAACTTGGAATTTAATCGCATTTAAAATGTACAAACTTATCATTTTAAGGAATGTTTGATTCGTCCATGATCGAAATGCAAGATAATCTATTAATATTCAACAGACAACGATAAATCATTGTCAGTTATCAGTGTGTATCACTGGAAGCTAAACAACCATTTTTAAAGTTATTTTTATCACCCATAAAAGCATGGACATTTTTTTTTTTTTTTTTTTTTTTTTTTGTTGATGTGACAGAAAAAAAGCAAAGGTAACAGTTTACAGTACTCCAAGGACCCGATCGAGTAGAGGACGATCAGGAAAGGAGCGTCTTCTTCCCGAGCTCGATACGGTTTTAGGATTATAATACTGATATACGATTGTGGTAACACTTGGAGCATTTAACTTACAGCACCTGAGGGATGAGATCTAGAGTATTATGATACCATAATCATAATCATAATGGAATGGTTGGGGGAGGCATGTGTTCCATGTGCAAGCAGTGTCCACCTCACTGATAACCATGTCCGGGAATCTTATTTAGTACCATGAGGAAACCCCCATTATTTGGTTATATATATATATATATATATATATATATATATATATATATATATATATATATATATATATATATATATATATATATATATTGTTATATCACATTAAAAATTAGTCACTGGTATGTCTAAGAAAGTGGACCCTCAAAGTTAAGGGAAAGGGTCGTGTGGCCCCATCGAAGTCCCCTTCCTCCAGTTCACTCTAGTTTGTGATACTTCTTTTCATGTATCACCCTTTCGTGGAGAGTTGTACACAGCTTCGGTTGTACTATTACACGTTAAACTAAGGCATAGGAAATGCATCAACCACACCGCCTACTACTCGTGTTGTATACCTTCTGTGGGATAGGGCGGCGTAGGGGCAAAGAGGGAGACTACACCTTGGCTGTGCTTTCTTTTCTTATTTCTTTCCTTAGAGAATTCAAAGATATGCTGGATCTCCAAAGGAATCATTTACGTGGAAAACTGAGTTGGTTGACCCAAATTGACCGTGTACCCTTCCCTGCATTGTACCCATCAGTGCGTGCCGCTGTACCGTACCTCGCTCCATTTAAGCAAGCGTACAGTTGCGGGCATAAGAAACTTTCCCCAGACAGCCCACCCCACTCGACTTGTGGCCGCTCTCAGTCACAGTTGCCAGCACTGAAAGTATTTACCGGTACCGGTATTTAACCACTTCAGGCCAAGGACTTTTTTTTTTTTCCCTCACTACCAAACACACTATGATACTGTTTAGAGGAAATATTCTGTAATGAAGAGGATTATGAATGTCATAACTAACCTATCCACTTCGAAAAGTCTCTCTGATTAAAAACGTCTGGAAGCAGCTCGAACAAAATGTAAGAGACATCCTCGTAGTGAAGGAGTTGAAAACAATTACGCCACCGAATCATGACAGTTATTACCGGTATATTATTAGGTTTACGTATTGTTCCCCCGCAACTGTACCATTCATTATCTTTATTTTACCCTGCTTTATTTTCATTATCTCTGTATATTTCATAATTGCATATTTATTCTACTTCTGACTCGGCTTAGCTCCACATCTACAATATTCTTACCCAGACTAATTTAACCTAATGTAATCAACTACTGTACCGTGCCCACAGCCCTGACGGTACTGACGGTGCGACGTAACGGTACGGATGCCACGGACCGCTTCCTCAGGTCTGCCAAGGTCTACGGCTACACGGTCAAGGTCAGTCATCATCATCATTGTCATTATCATCATCATCATCATCATCATCCAGCATCCAACATCCATCATCATAATCATTATCATCATAATCATCATCATCATCATCATTATCGTCATCATTATCATTATCATCAGTCGTCATCATCATCCACTATCCATCATCATCATCATCCATCATCATCATCATCATCATCATCATCATCGTCATCATCATCCACTATCCATCATCATCATCATTCATCATCCACCATCCATCCTCATCAGTCATCCTCATCCATTATCTCCAAGGCCAACGGCGTCACGGTCAGGATCAGTCATCATCATCGTCATCATTACCATCATCATCATCATCGTCATCATTACCATCATCATCATCGTCATCATCATCATCATCGTCATCATCATCATCATCATCATCATTACCATCATCATCGTCATCATCATCATCATCATCATGTCATTTCCATTCGTCATCCGCATCCATCCTCATCCTCATCTATTCTGCCCTCCTCCATCCTCCTCCTCCTCATCGATCGTCATCCACATCCATCGTCATCCAACACTTATCATCATCTGACATCATCAAACATCCATCATCATTCAAACGTTCACAATCATCTAATATCCATCATCATCCAATATACATGATCATCCAACATCGTCCAGCATCATCGAACATCATCCATCATCATCATTATTCATCATCCAACATCCATCATCATCCAACATCCATCCATCATCATCCAACATGTCATCATTCAACATCCATCATTATCCAGCATCATCCAACATCCATCATCATCATCCAGCATCCATCATTGCCCATCATCATCCAACATCCATCATCATCCAACATCGATCGTCATCCAGCATCCAGCATTGTCCAACATCCATCCTTCATCCATCCATCATTCAGCATCATTCAACATCCATCATCATTCAACATGTCATCATCCAACATCTGTCATCATCCAACATCCGTCATCATCCAACATCCAGCATCATCCAACATCCAGCATCATCCAACATCCAGCATCATCCAACATCCAGCATCATCCAACATCGTCCAACATCCATCATCGTCCAACATCCATCGTCATCCAGCATTCAGCATCATCCAACATTCATCGTCATCCAGCATCATTCAGCACCATCCAGTCTCCTCCATCATCATCATCATCATCCCTACTATATTTTTCATCACATTATTATATTTGGTGCAAGGCAGTCACCATCATCACTCTCCCTTGAAAAAGAGGAGAAAGGATACTGTCCACGTATTCCCTGGGTGTTGTGATCTGTTGCATCTGTTGTGTCTTGTATTTGTATCTGTTGTCTGTTGTGTCTTGTATCTGTTGTGTCTGTTGTCTGTTTTGTCTTGTATCTGTTGTGTTGTGTCTGTTGTGTCTTGTATCTGTTGTATCTCTTGTCTGTTGTATCTGTCAGTATGCATGAGCTTCACTACACGACCTGACCTTGGAGTGAAGCGATAGCCAAATCTGACTCATCGCCATGCTGGCTAGGTACTGTACGATCAGCAAAGGTTTTGTGTGTGTGTGTGTGTGTGTGTGTGTGTGTGTGTTATAATTATATCGTCAGTACGAACCAGCAAGGTACGAGAATTTGGTAGCATGTGAAAGGACATAGCTACCAACACTTTTTATGAGGATCTCCCACGGCGTCGGTTTCAACGCAGACTAACGACACACGCATACAAGAAGGCGAACACGGCATTTCTGGACCACCGTGACTGTGAGGGTTGTAGGAAATTACTAGAGTGAACCCGAATCAAGGACATCTACCTATCTGATTTATTAATTTATTTATTTGAGTCCCAGACCCCCTGTTACCCTCTCCCCTCTTGCTCTTTCTCATGGCATATACAGTTAATCCGTTTTAACACAAATATGGTTTATGGCACACCCGTTCAAATGTTGACGAAGTTATTATCCTCATTTACTGCCTTCACACCCTCCTCCCTCCTGCTTTCTCATCCTTCGGGGTCGAGGGTGTTTGCATAGCGGACAGCCCCGTTCCTTCAGGCCTAGATACCGTGCGCCTCTAGGATGTGATGACCCCTCCTCCCAAGGCCTTGCCTCCGTCCAGCACTTTAGTTGCGACTTTACTCAGGATACGACACTCTCTCTCTCTCTCTCTCTCTCTCTCTCTCTCTCCCCGATTTCTTATCATCATCATCATCGTCATTATCCATTATCATTGTCATCATCCATCATTATCATCATCATCGTGAATCATCTAGGTAAAATTTTTGGTACTGTTACACTATATCTTTAAGTATCTTCAGCCTCAGTCAAGCACCTAATCCTGCACAATTTATATCTACGTCGGCGTCTTAGGAGTCTCATGTACCTTATTCTTGTCGTGAAGTTTTAAAAAGATGTTAATTTACTCGAAAATATTAATGTATACTGGTCATATATAATTAATCGATATAGAAGTGGTGCCTGGTAACGTCCAATATGAGAGAGAGAGAGAGAGAGAGAGAGAGAGAGAGAGAGAGAGAGAGAGAGAGAGAGAGAGAGAGAGAGAGAATTACAAAATAAAAAAATCTTTCCTTCCCAGTTCTTGGGCGAAGGAGGGAAGGAGGAAGGCAGTAAGGAAGGAGGGAAGGAGGAAGGCAGTAAGGAAGGAGGGAAGGAGGAAGGCAGTAAGGAAGGAGGGAAGACACATTCCACCCTGGAGCTACTGAAGGAGGAGTTAGCCACCCTCGCTGAAGACAAGCCCGTGCTCTTTACTGAAAGGTGGGTGTGTATTGTATATAGATTGTGCTTGATAAATACGGCATTACTGAGTTGAACCTGGCTGCTTGCATATGTTATTAGCAACATAAGTCCGTCTCTGGCACTGGAACTACCCTGTAACCCTACTGAAGTTGGTTGCTGGCAATTATTATTGTAATTATTATTATTATTATTATTATTATTATTATTATTACCAGCAACATAATTATTCCCCTGTACAAAGGAAGAGGGGAAAAAGGAGTGTGTGGTAATCATAGGGGCATTTGTCATTTTAGTGTAATAGGAAAAGTACATGGTAGGATATTTATTGACAGAGTTAGGGAAATAACAGAGAAATTAGTTGGAGAAGAACTGGGAAGCTTTAGGAAGGGAGATAGATTGTGTAGATCAGATATTCATTCTTAGATCTCTAGTGGAAAAGTTTCTAGAGAAGGGAAAGAAGTTGTATGCGGCCTTCATGGATTTGAAGAAAGCATATGACAGGGTGGATAGACAAGGATTGTGGAAAGTATTAAGAATATATGGAGTAGATGGGAAGTTGTTGAATGCCGTGAAGAGTATGTATGAGGGTGCTAAGGCTGAATTGCGTGTGGATAGTGAACTGAGTGAATTTTTCTATATGAAGGTTGGATTCAAACAGGAATGTGTTATGTCTCCATGGTTGTTCAATCTGTATATGGATGGGGTTATAAAAGAGATGCAAGGTAGGGCAATGGATGCTGGAGCGGCCCTAATGAGAGAGGGCAGTGTTTGGAAACTCCCTGTACTGTTGTTTGCAGATGGTACTGTATTGTTAAGTGAAGACGAAGGGGAGCTGCAAGACTTGGTGGATGAGTTTGGGAGAGTGTGTAAGAAACTGAATCTAAAGGTGAATGTAGGGAAGAGTAAAGCTATGGTTTTCGAGAGAAATGAAGTGAATGTACAGTGAGGTTGGATAAGGAGGAATTGGAAACTGTGAGTGCGTTTAAGTACTTGGGTAGTATGATGAGTAAGGATGGAAGTTTAGAGGGTGAAGTGCTTGAAAAGGTACAACAAGGAAGAAAGGTCGCTGGTTCCTTGAAAGCAGTGATAAGAAACAGGGAAGTGAACATGGAAGTGAAAAAGTTGCTACATGACAGTATTGTGATACCAACTCTTACGTATGGAAGTGAAGCTTGGACCTTGTTGGAGGGACACAAATCAAGAGTGAGAGCATGTGGAGTCACATGGAGAGAGACTGACAAATGAGGAAGTGAAGGAGCGTTGTGATGTGGATGTGGATGTGACAGGAAGCGTTAGGAGAAGCACACTGAGGTGGTTTGGCCATGTAGAGAGGATGGAGAGTGAGACTGACGAGGAGAATATATGTGAGTGAGTTGGAGGGGGTGGGGGAGAAGGAGGGGGAGGCCAATGGTGAGACGGAGTGATGGAGTGGAGAGGTATTGTACATGAGAGAGGGAGGTGTGAGCTGGGAGCGGGGCAGTGAAATTGCGGGGGACAGGTCGACATGGAGGCAATTTGTTTGTGGTCACCCCTTACGGGATTAAGCCGTCTGGCAATAGATAGATAAATAGACCAGCAACATAAACCCGTCACTGGCACTGGAAATCACCCTGTAAGCAAACTGATACCCATCCATCCATTGCAGTGCACTAGGGGTTGGCTCCGCTTTGAGCGATAATGAACGTTTGCTAGTCATCACCACCTCGCTAACTGGCTAGCTTGTTTGCATCAACTCGAGTGCAAGTTTCCGGTACAATATGCTCCCACTAAGCTCTTAGCCCGTGAGAGGCGCTGAATTCGCTGCCCAAAACTCTACCCACCCAATTAACGGATGTGTTAGTCTCTGTACTACATCCCTTGGTTCCTCTATGAGAGGTGCCGTGTCACTCCCTTAAGCTCCGCCACCAAAAGTCTATCTAAGATTCCCATGCACAGGGACAAAGAGAGGCACAACAGCTTTTAATATATAGCTAGATATATATATATATATATATATATATATATATATATATATATATATATATATATATATATATATAAATAGGTATAGATAAGTATTTTTAATAATCATTATTATTATTATTATTATTATTATTATTATTAATTATGTTGCAGTGTGGACGTGATACTTGCTGCTGGGCCAGTGCGTGTGATAGAGGAGTGGGAGGCATGTGGGTGTGAGGTGTTTATGTCCGCTGATGGGTTCTGTTGGCCAGACAGCAGCCTGGAGAGCCACTACCCCAAGGTGGACCGCGGCAAGAGATTCCTCAATGCTGGAGGTTAGTTCACTTGTCTTATGTCATGCATACAGTTGAACTGAAATGTACAAATGCAGACAAATATCAGTTCATTTCATTTCGGTAAATAACAAGACAGTGAGCAGCGACTTTCGATACCCAGTGATACTGTCTTCTTAGCCCAAGAAACTTATCAGAATATTGTGTTAGAATTTCATACTGTTCAACTAAAATTGAACAGATGTTACTGTTCGCAGTTGTACAGGGTTTAATGGTCTGCACAAAGACTAACATTAACTTTGTCATACCCTGTAGATTACTATAAAGCATATCCCATGCAGTTCACCACTCACTCGTAATCAGGCGCTGATGTTTCCCCACATAATATCGTACCACGGTTCCAGTTCTGAGTTCACACTCACCGTACACACCCCTCACTCTCCTGGGGTCATATTTTTAAACTCCCAAGCTTAAATTGTGCACAAGATTCCTCGTCTGCCCTTTTGTCGTCATCCATACAGTTTACAAACACTGCATAGGCTAATGAGTGAATATTAAAGTGACTAAAAGAGAAACAAAACGATATGTGATGATAGTTAACTGATATGGAGACTTAAGTGAGTACGGCCCCTAGGTAGAATGATCGGAAAACACTGCTAAATTTTGGCAGTGTTTTCCGATCAGGGGCACTGTACATATGGGTATTTTTTTAAAATTATTTTTATGGAGTTTAATATTACTTTGGATATTCCTTGTGTCTTAAGATGCTTAAGTATGCCAGAGTGACCGGAAAACACTGCTAAAGTTAGGTGGGGCAGTTTTTCTTTTTTTATGTTTTTTTGCGTGGTGTTCTTGGTGTTATTCATTAATTTGCATATTCCTATGTGTGTTTTAATGTCTGAATATGCCAGAATGACCGGGGAACACTAGCAAAATAAGCAGAGGTACTGTACAAATAGGTTAGGTACGGTTAGGAGGTTGGGTATAGGTAAGGAATGGGTGCAGAATAGGAGGGGGATATTGTTCTTTATCTGGACATCGTCACAACCCGGACACTCCATTGGCTGTATTACATTAGTTAATTGAGGGGATGCCTTGTACATTCGTTATATACTTCGTGTCACACCTATTGGCAAGGTACTTATCATGATGTCTTTATGTTTACCGAAAGCTTTCCATCCAGTTGTAATGTGTCTTTTTATTTCGCTATCATGGCCTTTCGTTAATTTCAGTATTTGCCCCAAGTAATTGCACTCCACAACTTCTTCGAATATTTTTTCGCTTATTCGGATGTCGCTCTTTGGTGGGTTTGGATTAAATATTGTTAGTTTTACTCTGGTTCATCTTAAGCCCTACTTTAAGACTTTCTCTGTTAGGTCATTTAACATTTCTTGCAATGTCTCAGCTGTTTCTGAGATTAGGACAGTGTCATCTGCAAATCTTAAATGGTTTAGGTTTTCTCCATCTATGTTTACGCCTTTGCTTTCCTAGTCTAATTTTCTGAAGTTGCTTTCTAGGCATGCTGTAAATAATTTTGGTGAAACTGTATATTCCTGATGCACTCCCTTTTCAATTTTAATTTTTTCTGAATTTTATGTAAATTGTCTGTAGCAGTTCCCTCATTATATATGTTTTCGAGCAGTTTTACAATGTTCTCATTCACTCCTTGTTCTTGCAGTGAATTTATAATTGCTATGTGCACCACTGAGTCGAAAGCTTTTTCGTTATCAACAGAACCTAAGCACAGTGGTTTATTATATTCTGTAGTTTTCTCAATTAACTGATTCTTTGTGTGTAGATGATCAGTAGTTGAATACCCACTTTAAAATCCTGCCTGTTCGCAAGGTTGGTTTTCTTCCAAATTAGTTTTTATTTTTTTCATAAGGACTTAAGTGAAGAGTTTGTAGGTAACTAATAATAAGCCAGTGGGTATGTAGTTACAGTAAAAGTCCATTAATCCGAATAGCAGTGGACCGAGAATCATTTGGATTATCAGATTTTTTGGATTTTTGGGTGGGACCCCTAAGACAAATTCATGTTTAAACTGAAATTTTATCAGATGGATCACTTTTCATTTCATTCATAATATAACATAGCACATATTAACATATTACGCAAATTTTTTTACTTAATGTATTACTGAAGACACGAACTGTAATTGGTAAATTAAGAGATGTTATGGGTTGTTTAACTTACCAGTAATGCATAGTGTAGAAAACAGCAGTTGTAGGCAGGTAAATCCAGTTAGAGAGAGTAAGTCCAGGGTTAATAATAATATGCATGTATTGTAAAAGCACAAAAACTTAATATGTATTACTGTGGAAAATTCCTTAAACCTTTGGTACAGTATACAGTATTTCACTTTGTCACTTTCACACATCATCCTTGAGTATCGGCTCAGGACGGTTTCGGGACAATTCGCCATCAAGTCAGTTCGCCATCACAACAATAACAAAACAATTTGCCGTCATTAATGAAGACAGTTGTGGGTGATGCTATAATATAATTTAATCCGCTGCTTCCCATTGATGTACATATACGTCCGAACGTTTTGTCACTGTGACTCCCATTGACGTATATAAATGCACCGCAATTGCAAGGTCTGTCATTTGCACATTTTTCAAATTTCGCACGTGATTTTTGGTACGTTTACATGGGACACCTTCCTCTACAAGATGTCAGGCAGGGACAATGCCTTACCCTGCATGACCCCCCCCCCTTGCACGCCATTGTTTCGGCAATTCACCTGTTACCAGTGACCTGGCCAGTAAAAACATGTCTTGCCACGGTAAGAAATTCAAAACCAGAGTGATTCCCCAATTGATGACAATGTGGAGGATAAAGTTTACGTAGCATTAGAGGAAGAAACAGTCAGAAATGATCAGGTAATGTCGCCAAAAAAGGTCAGGTATGTTGATGTGTTTGGTGAGTGAAACAATGCTTCTATTGCCTTTATTACTGTGTGAAAACCAATATACTCTCGTACTACATATAAATTCATACCAAATAAATAAATAAATACCGTTTATGAGTGGTGTGGAATAGTTAGCCTCCCATAGACCTCGTTTTCTTTGGAGCCAGCCTGATAGAAAACCCAGTAAGATAAGGGGTACTGCAACCTGTATCCGGTATTTTAAACCTCAGGTGAGTGATTTCTCTATGAATTTTCGGTGTTTCTCACCAAAAGTGGAGGTTTGAGCCCCAAAATTTTTTGTCATAAATTGGTCAGGATTGGGGGGAGTCAGTGGTGGAAAATCAGTTAGGATGGGGCAGGTTAAAGGCGACTACAGCGAGGAAGAAACAAGTTAATTATCTAAATGTGCAACTAATTAATAATATCGAAAGCTTACGCTATTGAACATAGACTTTGATGGATGCCCCGGAAATATAGTTATTAACCCCTACACCGCGGGCATGTTTACCGATGTTTTGCATGTGCCACGGGGTTATTCGGACTCCGACAGACTCTCAAAAAATATTTGCCAAAAATCAGTTATTAGTCCTAGAATATTAAAATTATATATGCTTATGGCACATACCTTCAGCTTTCTCCTGGAATGTTTGTTGAGCCTTCGTCAGTTACCGTAGGACTTGTGGAGACCTCTGAAGTTGGGTAACGAAGTCTCCACTTTACACTTCCCGACAACCCGTAATATGATTACCACAGCCAGATATTAACACTATAAACACTACTCAATGATTTTCAAGTAGTTTGGGATCCATACTCCAAAAAAAAAACCACTGTGAAAGCAATGAAAATTATGAGCGCGTCTGACCGCCGCACTTGCGCTAGTTCGCTCTTGGTACTCTGTCATTTATTATTCATAAAACCCCTCACACTTTATATTTCTATTACTATATAACACTTATATATATCTACAGTCTTTATCCATAAGTTTCCTTCAGTAGTATTAGTTTATTGTCACTGTAGGGATTCAATTTCTTTCAGTAAAATACGTAGCATTCACTTTCTCATCCTGTATACTAGCATTGAGAGTGAATGTCACTTTCATCTTCACTCTCATAACTCATAGTATTCAGACATGCTAGAGTGAAACTTTCACTTTCATTACTCCTAGGGTATATACGCGTATTCTTATAATACTACTCATTTACATTTCTATTTACGTTCTCTATTTTATTTATGTTATTTACATTTCTATTTTATTTACACTGTGTTATGCACTGTCACTTGAAGTAACTTATAAAACTATTCTCCATTGTTCACATATATTTACATTCATTACTTTCACTTGCTGTTTACACATTATTTACACATTATTTACAATTCCACTTGCACTGTTTTACTCAATAGAAAGATCGTAGTCACTCTTTTATCAATTGTCAGCCCTTTACCTCTTTCCACACGAGGTTTAAGTAGGGGGTAAAGGTCACAGGGCCCTTTGCATGGGGGTGAAAAAGGCCCTGAAGTCAGCAAGAGGAACAGGCGCACCTCCTCTTCAGAAGATGAGAGAGAACTGATAAGGGAGGGCCGGCCCGGGTAGAGGCCTACTTAGGGGATATTGAGTACTACCAATGTAGCTCTTGAAACCGCTATGTATTTCACTGAAATGATTGGCAGGAAATCTAGACAATACATTATAAATTAGGTAGTTCCAGGTGAATGTAAATATCACTTAGGCTTCTCCCTTCCCTCCTTGTATGTATATTTATTACGAAAATAGATTATACGGCATATTTCAAGGGGAAAAAAACAGCGAAAATTAGCGAACCAGTGCACGTGAGGTGTTGTCAGGTGATAATTAGCCAATTCCAGGTGTATGGCACTCTCACTTACCTTATTTCTTTCTTGTATATATTATTTGGTATAAGAATAGGGCATAGGGCTTATTTCAATGGATGAAATCAGTGAAAAATTCCAGGGAAGATTTACTTAGCGTAGCACGGCCGGGCAGGCGAGAGGATAGGGTAATGGAGGGGGGGTAGGGAGGGGAGTCAAGAACGGGGAGAAATGGCTAAATTGTCAACAATGGATGGGAGTACAGATGAGATTAGGAGTGCGGACTAGTGTTGGACATTGGCAGTACTGATAGGTGATACAAGCCCCCACTTGGAAGCCCGGGTGAATTCAAAATAACACAGAATCACAAAAGCGACGCCCCGCGGTATGATCCCTTGCTCCCAAGCATCACGAAAGTGACGCCCCGCGGTTAAGGGGTTAATGTATTGATTAACCCTTTAACCGCGGGCATTGTTTTGCCCCGACTGTCCTCTCCCGCGGGGGTTTCAGCCAAAATGTAAACAAACTTTAAACCTTTATAACTCTGCACAGAATAAATCTAGAGCAAAAAATAAGGTACCATTAGAAAGTACTAACCTTCGGCTTTGCAATGATGTAGGTTTCATGATTTCGTTGACTATCACCGGATGGGCAGTGCCGTTAGAAGTGAGCGATCTAAAATCACTATTTTTCGCTCACACACCATTACCTTCGCTCACACACCATTACCAAATGCCAACCTCATTCTGATAATAATACTATAAATATATATGAGCACTGCACATACGATAAACACCCACTCTGTGTTCACTGAGGCAGGTAAAAGGCACTGTAATTGCCTGCACTTCACTGCCACATCAGCGGTGTTGTAATCACTATTTTTCGTTCACACGCCATTACCAAATGCCAACCTCATTCTGATAATAATACTATAAACATATATGAACACTGCACATACGATAAGCACCCACCCTGTGTTCACTGAGGCAGGTAAAAGGCACTGTAATTGCCCGCACTTCACTGCCACATCAGCGGTGTTGTAATCACTATTTTTCGCTCACACACCATTACCAAATGCCAACCTCATTCTAATAATAATACTATAAACATATATGAACACTGCACATACGATAAACACCCACTCTGTGTTCACTGAGGCAGGTAAAAGGCACTATAATTTGCCTGCACTTCACTGCCACATCAGTGGTGTTGTCACTCACACAGCTGGACAGATACTGATGCGTATTGGTCAGGGGTGGGGTGGGGGGCCCGGAGGGTGGGAGGTGGGGGCCCGGGGGGTGGGAGGAGGGAGGTGGGGGTCGGCTGGAGTGAAAGAACTTAATAGCTACTCTCCCTTGAAACAATTGGCGCACGGAAAAAATGCGGGGTATTCAAAATATTCACAAACATTCGAGAATGACACCCGCGGTTTGGTCCAGTTTTTGCAATGTCATTCTGAGATGACACCCGCGGTATAAGGGTTAATTAATAATAAGTATATTTATAGAATGACGGGGAATCGTCCAGGGTGCAAATTGTCCTGACGGGGAATCGTCCATGTTTTGACGGTGAATTATCCGATGGGAAATTGACTTGACGGCGAATTGTCTCGGAACCCTCAGGACTACCTGCTTCTTCTAGGGTTCCTTGAGGTGCCTTCTTTGGAGTGTGGGTAGCTGGTCTTGGGTCGTCGTCAGTGGATTTACCTGCCTGGTTGCTCACGCACTTCAGTCAGTCACAGATATCAGCCTGCCTGACAGCCTGCGCACGTTTCTTGTAGAACTCGTTTCACAGGATATGGAAATTGATCACCTCGGCCCCATTGTAATGATTATTTTGTTCAATGAAATGCACCAGTTTATCAAAGTATACAGAAGCTTCCTTCCACGAAAGTTCCATGACCACACCACTTGGCACTTTGGCGCATTTGGTGCCCAGTTTGAATTTTTTTGTTTTGATTTTTTTTTACTTTTGGTGTTTTTGTCAGCCTTCAAAAATTCTGATTATTGGGATTTTCAGATTATCCATGTTCGGATTAATGGACTTTTACTGTACTAAGATTTTTTGTGTTGCATTTTTGTAAAATATAATAACTACGGTATTGCATTACACCATATTTTGGGAATTTTCTTTTTATATATTGTACTGAGTAAATAAGTGGGCAAGACTATTTTGTACTTCTGCTCCTGCCTCGAACAGTAAACTGCTACTATTCCATCTTCTCTTGGGGCCTTCCCTCTTTTCATATTTTTAAAAGAAATGTTTACTTCATCTGGTGTTACCTCCAGTATTTCACTTGTGTCAACTGAAAAGTTAGCTACTGGTACTGTTTTCTTTTTGATGCATACAGTTCTTTGTAAAATACTTCAACTCTCTTCACCATCTCATCTCTGCATTTAATTACCTCACCGTTTTTGTCTTTCACTGATGTACTGTAATTTATTGCTTTCTGTTCTGTTTCATCTTTCTTTGTTTTTACTTCCATTCCCTTTGCCCTTTTCATGAGCTCGAGTGTCTTTTCTGAATACAGTAAAAGTTCTCTCATTCGGCATCTGGTCTAAGGGTATTTCGTGTTTTCGCTGGTTTTCGTAAATAGTCCCATTACGGAAGTTCTCTGCTCTTCCAGGACATATGCTGAGCCGATTGTTACCGGCTTTCAGCTGGTACCCGTGCCCCCATGGTTGTCAATTTGGCACTGTTGGCACTAGATCTAGCGCTTTTCATAATAATGTAGCTCTTTCCATAATAAAATAGCACCAATGAATATTAGATTTTCTTTTATATCCAGTGCATTTTGAAGTCCAATTTAGCTAAAAAATTTGAACAGTTCACCTATAGCTTAGCACATTTTAACTCGTCACGTCCTGACTGATTTACCACCACTGACTCCCCCAAATCCCGACCAATTTTGGATTTTTTTTTTTTTGGCTCAAACCTCTTTTGGTGAGAAACATCGAAAATTCATAGAGATATCACTCACCTGAGGTTTAAAATACTCGATACAGCTAGCAGTACTCCTTAACTTACTGGGTTTTCTATCAGGCTGGCTCCAAAGAAAACGAGTTCTATGGGAGGGTAACTATTCCACACCACTCATAAACGGTATTTAATTTATTTGGTACGAATTTACATGTAGTACGAGAGTATATTGGTTTTGACAGCAATATAGGCAATATGAGCATTGTTTCACTCACTAACACATCAACATACCTGACCTTTTTTGGCAACATTACCTGATCATCATTTCTGACTGTTTCTTCCTCTAATGCTATGTAAACTTTGTCCTCCACATTGTCATTGATTGGGGAATCACTCTGGCCCTGATTGTCTTTATTGGCCAGGTCACTGATAACAGGTGAATTGCCGAGACAATGGTGTGCTGGGGGGGGGAGGTCATGCGGGTTAAGTCATTGTCCCTGCCTGGCATCTTGTAGAGGAAGGTGTCCCGTGTATACGTACCAAAAATCATGTGCGAATATTGAAAATTGTGCAAATTATGAACCTTGCAATTGCACAATGTACTGGTACATCGATGGGACTAGCAGTGACAAAACTTTGCGACATACCCATACGTTGACGGGACGCATCGGGTAGTTGAGCTTAGCACTTCTGAAGATTTCTGCTTGCCAACACTGCATGCTCCATTGGCCTCATGACTCGTGAATGTCTGGCGTTGTGAGCGGGACCTTTTGAAAGTTTGGAAACTTTGTCATGCTATTTTTGGTGTACATGCTGTATTTAAATACACTTAGGTTAAGGTAAGTTTATCTGTAGTGTATCATTAAGTACATTAAGTATAATTGCTCATCAAATATTTAGTGCTTATGGTTGACCAATAATACTTGCTGGACACTATGATTGCATTAGGGTGACCGACCATGATTGCTAGAAGCTTTTTGGCAAGTTTTTCCGGTTATCCGGCAGTTTTTGCTTTTTCAGCACCTGCTTGGTCCAGATGATGCCGAATAAGAGGACTTTTACAGTACTTGTTGGTGGAAAGTAGAGTGACACAGGGAAGGAAAGTAGCTGGTGCAATGAAGGCCTTGATAAGAAACAGGCTTGAGTGTTGCAGCTGCACAAGGCTTACAAGGAGTGTTTGTGCCAACTTTAACATATGGATGTGAGACTATGGTGTGGCATGAAAATGAAGTTAAGAGCGAGAGCAGTGGAGATGGGACTGCTGAGGAATGCATGTGGAGAACAGGGAGTGGATAGGATATAAAATAATATGATTCGTGAAAGATTTGGAGTGAGGAAGTCTGTGGACACAGAATCGAGGAGAGTGTACTGAGATGGTATGGTCATGTGGAGAGAATGGATAACAAGAGAGTGGTGAAAAAAGTAAATCTGAGTGAATTTGAAGGAGGGAGGAGGCGAGGTAGACCAAGGAGAAGGTGGAGGGCTATGGTGGATGAGTGTGTGAGGTAGAGAGGTTTGGACGTCAGTGAAATCGAGCTGGCTGGATGAATATTGTGAGGAGAAGCGCATGATCAGGAATTTGGCACCCCTTTTTAACGTGACAGCATTCAGATTGACTCGGATACGTTTATGTGAAGCTACAGGATGTGGTGACTGTTTTTGGCATATCAGATATTGTCTGGATTCCGGGGGCTTGAATGGTGAGCAAATAAAAGCATGGCCCGTTGGACTGAGCAAATTTGGGCTGTCTGGACATTGCTACTCCTGCGCTAGTGTGGAAAAGGAGGTCCGGGTGATGATGATGATGATGATGGTTTTTGTTGTATTAGCTTTCACTACTGCCTTCGCTGATTCTTGTAGCACTTTTGTTGGTCTAGCATTCAACTCATCAGTATCACACTCGACATTGCTTAGAGCTTGAAATCTGTTCGTTATTTCTAACTGAAAAAGCTGCTTTGTTTTCACTTACTTTTATTGGGCATATATATATATATATATATAATATATATATATAATGTGTACATACGAAAAGACACATACGTAAAGGCAGACCTACGGAGACAAACCTTTGACTATATGATTTATTCACTACATAGACGTACAGGAGACGATTTTACTAATTATTCAGCTAAGGAAAGCCTACTGGTAATGAGAGGCTTACTGAAGGCTCTGCTGAAACCGTTCCAATTGGGAAAATCTTTTCTTGCTAGAATTTAATGAATAAGGCGTCAGTCTACTGATGGAGTTAAAGCTGAGAGACCGAATGTGTATACAATCCTTAATTTAGTTGACATTCATTTGTGTAATGCTTATGGACACTACATTAGGTTAGCCTTCATGCCTAGCTATATTACTGAGGGTATTCAGCAGTAAGTTAGAGAAGCCAAACACACTGTACTGGTAGACCAAGTGTTGTAGTGACTATTTTTGTCAGTCAAGGTGTGCTCATGGGTTTCATAAAAGACGATCAAAATTAGAGCTTGTCATCACTTTTGCCTTTGTTAACTTCATTTCAGTTGCTTTTTTTTTATTATTATTATTTGCTACCTTTAGATGTTATTTTACTTCGGGAAGACCTCTCGTAATAACTTAAAAAATAATACATTGATCGTATCAGCACGGTCTTGTTTTTATATTATTGCTACCGCTAGACGATTTGCTTGAACTTAGGAAAGATCTTTCGCATTGAAGGGATTAAAATGCTTCACCACGAGGAAATCGTTTTTATTCAGAATCATAGGAAAGACTTAGAAATGGAGGGGTTGGATCTAGTCCTCAATAATCTTGCACTACTAAATGTCTCTCCTAACGAGTAAATTCATCTGATAACAGCGAAAATATATTACAGAAAGACGTCAACGATCTGAGAGGGTTTAAAGAATACACAAGAAATGTGTTCAGACGGGAACAAAATTTCTTCTGATATCTTCGATTTCTCCGGTCCCCTTGTTGGCCGTGATTCATAAGCTAACAGAGATTCTGTATTGTTCCTCTGCTCATATATGATTATCCTTGATATGATGCTTCAGGGGGAAAATGATGGACATGCCCTAAATGTGAAGCAGACGCAGTGACACAGTAGGCGAACTTTTGTGCTTGACTGTGATGTGAGTTTTGTACACGTGTGCACTCAGACAACCAGACATGGGCGGAAGCAGGAGTAAGAGCTGGAGAGGCTTGTATGGTTTCCCTCTGCCTTCCATACCACACTTCCGCACACCACCACCACACCTACCAACATTTCCACCACAACTATCAGTATTACTACCACACTTCCGCACACCACCACACCCACCAACATTTCCCCCATAACTATCAGTATTACTATCACACTTCCGCACACCACCACCACACATAACATTTCCACCACAGCTGTCATTATTATTACTACACTTCCACACACCACCACCACACCTACCAACATTTCCACCACAACTATCAGTATTACTACCACACTTCCGCACACCACACATACCATCCTTTCCTGCACAACCATCAGTATTACTACCACACGTCCGCGCACCACACCTACCAACGTTTCCATTAACATTACTACCACACTTCCATATAATTAACAGGAATGCTACCAAGGTTACTAGTAGACCTACCAGATTTACCTACATCATGACCACGGCTATCAACATTATGACAGCTGCCAACATTACTGCCACATCTACCACCATTACTACCACATCACCAGCATTACTACCATAGCTGCTGCATTATTACCACAACTGCCATCTTTCCATAACTAGCCTACAGTATCTCATCAGCCGTTTGAGTGTCCACTGCAGGACCGGCCTATCCCGACCGAAGTGAGGACGATACAGCCAGTGTATCTCTACCAAGTGGCTTAGGCTGTCTGGTAGAGATTGTATGTAGGGTGAGAAGTGCTTGTACAGTAAGTGTAACTGTAATGTTGGAGTGGCTTTGGATGTGTGTGTAGTCTGTGAACCAAGTGTAATCGGCCCGCGCAAGCCGACTGGGTGCAAGCATACTTTATAGTATGCGACACTGGTTCAACCACAGCACTCCTGATGTCCGCCAATGCAGTACGTGGCCAGAAGAACGCTCCCAAAGTTTATTACCCTGGCGGGGCGCGGACCCTCGTTCTTCAGTGTACGAAAACGCACACTTTACCACTGTACCACAGAGGCTCCTTATATATATATATATATATATATATATATATATATATATATATATATATATATATATATATATACTATATATATATATATATATATTATATATATATATATATATATATATATATATATATATATATATATATATATATAAAATTGGCAAAAGTCGCAGTTATCCTCACAATCAGCGTGTAGGTTCTCGAAGAATTTTATGATCTGGTCGTGGACTGATTTAGATTCTTATAGCGATTATTAGAGAGAGAGAGAGAGAGAGAGAATTTAACCTTGATGTTTCATGCAGCCCTCGTAATAACAGTAGAATTTCACAACCACTGGTAGGTATTATGCGCTTCCTAATTTCATATTTGATTTCGAAATGAGGAAGAGTAATATAGTGCCATAAACTAATGGAGGTATTTATTTAAAAAGTTCTTAAAGACAGTTTTGGACATTGCTGAGGTGAAGAAAATAAATTATTGTTTTATTGCAACGAGAATAAAATAAAGTAACATCATCAGTCACAGATTATTAAAATGAAGAATATTCTGATTATACAGATCCAAATTATTTTTACAGCCTGATTTGAATGGCAGTCAGTATATCCATTAGTGCGTATATTGTACTCCGTGTATCTTATGTATCTGTATGTCACTGTTACCATAAAGAATATTCTGTGAAGGATGGTCCCAGCAAAAGTACTCTAGGTAATTCTTCCTCTACACAGCACCGACTTCTCCCATAACACATCACCCTTAATATGCTCCGTCGCCGTCTCATTTTTGTGCTTCTCGGCCCTTCACATTGTTTATTTTATTTTTTTTTTAAGGTATAGAAGAGTTGAAATAGGTTAGATATGTGATTTGGCAAGAGCTCTGGTGGTTGTAGTTGTAGGTGTGGTTGTGGTTGTGGTAGGTGTAGGTGTGGTAGTGGTTGTGGTAGATGGAGGTTGTGGTTACAGCGGTGGTAAGTGTGGTGGTGGTTGTGGAAGATGTGGTGACTGTGGTTACAGGCTTGGTAGGTGTGGTCATAGTCATGGAGTACTGGTAGGTTTGGTGGTGGTTGTGGTAAGTGTGGTAGTGGTTGTAGTTGTGGTAAATGTGGTGGTGGATATACCAGTGATAGATGTGGTGGTGGCTGCGGTTATAATCTTGGTAGGTGTGGTTACTGTATTGGTAGGTGTCGTGGTGGTTGTGGTTGGTTTAGTGGTGGTCGTTGCGGTTGTCAAAGCGTTAAGATACTTGGACCTTCAAGCAGGTATGGCTTCCTCTCTCTCTCTCTCTCTCTCTGCTTACTCTTAGTGGTGGGAGGTAATATAATATATATACACTGAATGTTACAGTAATTCCATCCTGCCCAGCTTGTGTTGTGGCTTAGGGCTCGTATACACGATCATTGGGCACCTATGGTGCTTAAGTATGGTGATGGAGAAAGCACTGACAGTTATCGTTTATTCGTGATAAACTGAAGCATCACCCTTGCTTCATCGCTGTTCAAAGTGTTTCGTCTCTGTGCTTCGAAACTGATGACTGCCGTGCTCGGACAGCGCTTGGTGCCCTCTGACTGTGTAAACGAACCTTTACGTGGATGGGAGCTGGAGGCTTGAACTACCTTTCATTAGCGTAAAGTTGTGACGATCACACAGTCCAGCAATTATGTTAACAAGCAGCCTCATACATCCTACGGTACAAGCAAGGGGTGAAGGAGCTGATTTTACGTGGAACATTGATAACATAAAAGAGTTATTCTTTAAATAAGTTTTGCCAGTTTCTGGATCTTAGCCACCTCATTCATTAAAAATGGAGCCTTGTGGTATTGCGGTAACAATATACCAATCAGAGTGACGCCCATACCATTTGAGCTTCGATTCGGAGTTCCTTCAGGTAACAGGAGCGGTTTTCTGTCATGTAATGTAATTAGATTTTTTTGTTTCTGGTGTGTAGATGTCTAGCTTCGGATTTCGACATCTACGAAGTCTTATATGGGATTGGTAGTTTTAGTAGTGTTGTTGTTGTTGTTATTATTATTATTATTATTATTATTATTATTATTATTATTTGTTACTGGTGCTTCCCCAACAGGCTTCGTGGGTCGTGCAGGAAAGCTCCTAAAATTACTCTCTGAAACTCCCAAGAAGATAGATGATGAGCCTAAGAAGAAGAAGACGAAGGAGGAGGAGCAGGGAGTGGGCCAAGGAGGTGATGAGGAAGACAGTGAACTCCAGACCCACCTGACCCTGGCCTACCTCCACAACCCGACCCGGAACAAGTACAAGATGAAGATTGACCACTTGGCTACACTCTTCCAGAATCTCAACGGCGCCACGGGTGAGTATGCATGGATGGATAGATGTGGGCACGATTTTTTATTTATTTATTAATTTTTTTGGGGGGTAGGAGGCTGTGTAACTTCACGACTGGTTGGGTAGATGGATGGATGGATGGATGGGTGAAGGCTCGGATTGGGTGTGTGCGTGGGAAGGGAGATCTTACACCCTCCTGTTTACAACTAACCAATGATTACTTATTATTAAAAAGGTTATTTACGAAAGTATGTGCAATAAGTATCTTGCAAAATTTTTATCATAGAATCGTTTACTGCTCTCCTGTTACAAAAAACAAAACAAAACAAAACAAAACTTCATTTCGATGTGTTTGAATGGATTAAAGTGATAGTTCACTATGGATCGTGCCAACCCTCTTTTTCAAAGTGTTGGATCCGGCCCTGTGATGGTTCGATGGATGACTGGATTATTGGCTTGGATAAATTGATGGATGGATAGTAGATTGCTGGATGGATGGGTGGATAGTAGGTTGGTGGATGGATGGTTGAATGGGTAGATTTTTTTGTGGATGGATGGATATATGGTTTGATAGATGGTTGCGACAGGTGGTTGGATGGATAGATAGGTAGATGGATGGTTTGAAGGATTTTTTCATTTTAATAAATAAATGAATAAGTAGAATGATGATGGCAAATGCATGGATGTTTTGGTGGATGGTTGGACGGTAGGTTGGGTACAGAGGTGGGTGAATGGCCGAATAACTGAATGATTGGTTTGGTGGATGATGGATGAACAGGTGGATGGGTAGTATGGTTGATGATTGGGTGGTTGCTCGGTTGTTTGGGTGGATTGATCTGTAGGCTGATAGATAAATGGATGGTTGGTTGATAGCTGGTTAGATGGATGGATGAATAGATGATGGTCTACGAGATGACTCTGTGGTGAGATGATTGGATAGATGAATGAATGAATGAATGAATGGTGAATGAATAGAGGGACGTTGGAGTAGTGGATGGTAAGGTGGGTCGTTCGATGGATGGATACAGGAATCGGTGGGTGGACTGGTGGATGGATGGGTAGAGTGAAAACTGGATGAGAGGATGGTTGGTCACCTAACCTACCAGAATAAAGTAAGTACTGTATTGGTAGGATTGATGGATGGGAATGGATGAGTGGATTATGGAATGGATGGATAGTTGACTGGCTTGTTTGATGAATGGATAAGTAGACGAATGAAGGCTGGGTGGATGGGTGGACAATTTAATGAACTGATTTGATGGATGGAGCGATGGCAGGATTAAGCAACATATTGACGAATAGTTGATGAATTGTATTAATAACTGACTGGATTGATCAGTGGCTAATGTGTTGGGGAGATGCATAAGTGGATGGTTGATGGAGAGGTGGCTGAATGGTTGAAATTTATCCCCTTCCAATTCCTCGTAGTTCTCCGATGTATTAAATTATTTTGGTTCTCTCTATAGGTAGTTCGTGTAGAGAAAACGTAGGCAGTGTTATGGCTGACTGAAATGGAGCGTTGTATTATTATTTTTGCCTTTTTTTTTTTTCATTTAATTTCTCTCTCTCTCTCTCTCTCTCTCTCTCTCTCTCTCTCTCGGCAAAGGAATCAGCCAACAAAGAGTTACTGAACAACATTGAACTTGACCACTTTCCCTTACCCAGTATGCGTTCCTGCATCATCGTTTCCTTTTCTTCTTTCTTAGCTCTTCCGTATCTCCTGTTCCATCTCTGCTTGTTTTCTTACTCACTTCTTAGTTTCTGCAATCTCTTCATTGTTTTTTGTTTCCATTTTTCAATCCTCTCTCCCTATCTCCCTTCCTTTTCCTTCCAAACCGATCGCTCTCCTTCTTTCCTTCCAACTCGCCCTTATTTTCTTTCAGCCCCCTCTTACCTCTCAACTCCCTCCCTACCCGTCTTTCCTTCACACTTCCCCTCCCGTCTTTCCTCCATGCTTCCCCTCCTGTCTTTCCTCCACGCTTCCCCTCCCGTCTTTCCTCCACGCTTCCCCTCCCGTCTTTCCTCCACGCTTCCCCTCCCGTCTTTCCTCCACGCTTCCCCTCCCGTCTTTCCTCCACGCTTCCCCTCCCGTCTTTCCTCCACGCTTCCCCTCCCGTCTTTCCTCCACGCTTCCCCTCCCGTCTTTCCTCCACGCTTCCCCTCCCGTCTTTCCTCCTCATTTCCCCTCCCTCTTCCACCCCTCTCATTTTTTCTTAACCTCTCGTCTCCTCAGTGGATGACATTAAAAAGCGAGGAGGAAGGATAGTCTGTCTGAATCTGCCCTTTTTTTCTCTCCTTACCCCGTTTATTGTTCCTTTCTCCTCTTCTCCATCTCTCCATCTCTTCGTTTCTTAATACGCCTTTCTCTTTTCGACCAAACCTTTCCTTTCCTTCAAATGTGACAGAGATTTAGGTAACAGGGACAGAAGGGTACCTACAGAACGCCCTTCCTCTCGCCTTCCCTTGTACCTTCCCTCTCTTATTCATCAAAACTTCCCTCCCTCTCTCCACGCTCTTTCCCCCTCTCCCTGAACATTCTTTCTTCAACCAGTAAGACGTAGATGCAGTGGGTAGGGGTAAGGAGGGAAACGTGCATATTACTCTGTTTTCTTTCTTCGTGTTCTCTTTACCTTTCTTCCTCCTCATTTCCATCTCATTCCACTCCTTTCTCTCTAACCCCACTTCTCCTTCACAGTTGATGTACAGATGAGATGGTTAGGAAAGGAAATGTACCTATCATTCCCTATCAAACACCCCTCCTTTCTTGCTCCTCTCTACTTCCCATCCCTCATCTCGCCAATTCACACCACTCCTGACCTCTTTCATTTCACTCTCTCCCCATCACCTTAACGTTTCCATTCCTCTATTCCTCATCATTCCTCTCCCTCATATTTACTTCTTTCCTCCTCTGGTGATGTAAAGAAGTGGTTGGCGAGGAGGAAAAGATTCATGCAAATATCCCTTTCCCATCTTCCTGACTCATTTCCTTTTCTCCCTTACCTCTCCAGCGCTTCGCATCTTTCTGCATTCTTCTCTTCTTCCTTAACCCCCCTCCTTCATTCCTTGTCAGGTGATGCAGAAATGTGTTGGGTGGTGAAGGAGGGATGCCGGGTGAACAACCATCCTCCCTCATATCTCCAATTCTTCATATCTGCCTTTCATTCCTCTCTCCCTCACTAACTCCTCTCACTCACTAATCCTCCCTCTCCCTCTCTAACCCTTCTTCAATTTTCCTTGCTCTTTTTCTTTCTCTAAACCTTTCCTATCACTCCCTAGTCCTTGCACTCACTCCCTAGTCCTTGCACTCACTCCCTAGTCCTTGCACTCACTCCCTAGTCCTTGCACTCACTCCCTAGTCCTTGCACTGACTCCCTAGTCCTTGCACTCACTCCCTAGTCCTTGCACTCACTCCCTAGTCCTTGCACTCCCTGCTCTAACGTTTTCTTTTTCTCCTGACGTATCATCCAACTCCCTAACTCTTCCACTCCATCCCTAACCCCTTCTCTCCCTCCCCAACCCTTCCTCTCCCTCCCCAACCCTTCCTCTCCCTCCCTAACCGCTCCTCTCCCTCCCTAACCTCTGCTCTGCCCCACAGGTGACGTCGAGATGCGTTGGGCAGGTAAGGAGGGGTACCTGCAGAACACCCTGTACAACACCGTGCCTGTGGTGGTCAGAGGTAATGGACACTCCAGCATGGTACTCAATAGACTCGGATCGTATTTGGCGAGATCATGGAACCCCGAGGATGGCTGTAGGTAAGTGGCAATGGGAGGAAGGCTGGAGACAGAAAAATCAGAGGGAAGGAGGGAGGGAGAAAAATCGTCGTATGGTTTGTGTGTTCTAATTCCCATGAATTCTCTGACATGGTATAGTTTGTGTGTGTGTGTGTGTGTGTGTGTGTGTGTGTGTGTGTGTGTGCGTGCGCGCGCGCGAGTGCGTGCGTGCGTGCGCGCGCAGGTGATCATTCCTTCAGTCACCCACAAAAAAAGATTTTGTTGGAAGTTTTCTCACTGAAATGTTAGTAATTATGTCTTAATGCATGCACTGATGTTTTCGTTTAATTCAAATTTTGCATATTTTCATTATATGTCTGTTGTAGCGAATAAAGAGGATTAAAAAAAAAAAGTAAGAACATAAGATTAGATCGAAAAGGAATGTTTGCAGGAAATAAGGAAGAGGGCAATCAATCAGTTAAGTGAAAATTGATTACTTAAAACTCCTGGAGGTAAGGGGGGAAAGAGAAATGTATACCAGGCATAGGAAAGGTAGGAAAGTAAGCAAATATTTGATTAAACTGATTCTAAGTATGCATGAAGTTCTATTAAGGTACTGGAAATATCGACTGCTGATGATCTGGTAATCTAAGGGTGTCATCCAGGTGTTAATTAGATTCTCAGTGTATTGGTTGGAGGTTTTTCAGTCTTACAAAGCCGCTAGAGCCATGGAGCAGTTACCCACTCTTGAATAATTAGGACTTCAGTAGCCTAGTCACGTGCTCCTAAGTTAAGAATAGGGTAATGTGGGAATGTTTACCACCAGAGAGAGAGAGAGAGAGAGATGAAAGAAGTAAAATTGTTTTCAGTAATTAATGAAGAGTGGATAAATTGGGTGAACGGAAGGATGGAAAAGAAAATGGATAGAATTACTGGAAGGATGGATAGAAACGGCAGAATAAAATATGAAAATGATAAAAAGATATAAGTAACAGAAGAAGTTATGAATATAGTGAAAAAGTGTAACACGAAAATAAAGTTTAAAATTAGCGGTAGTGATGTAAGGAAGGAGTCGAGTCTGAGAACAATAGGGATGCGTCTTTACGTCACTAATTTGCGTGAAGGCACCAGGCTGCCGTCATGGATTATCAGCGTGTGGTACACAACAAATGACATTCACAGCATTTTATGAAGGGAAACGTTCACACTGGACATTTGCACATACCTCACCAGTTTTACCAAAGATTGCCGCTCACTGTGACTTGGAAAAAATTTTGTCATCGGTAACAGTAAGACGGATATCCCAAACTGTGCATTGTGTGCACAAATTGCAACTGTATATTGTACCATATGTGCCGAAACATGGCAACATCAAGCAAACTAGAGGAGCAGTCATCGGAGCTCATCTCTCCGACAAGGGCAACGTAATTTCCCAGTCACTCTTCATAATGGGTTAGGTTTTCTCAACATTGATTAGGGTTTCACAAAAAATGTTTAACGGATCCATAATCTGTAATACGATCCAGATCGGTCCCAAAAGTTAATAATTGTTCCCTCAGACATGGGGTATCTACCCACCGAATTTGGTCCAAATATCTCTCATAGTTTTTGAGTAATCCTGCTAACAAACAAACTAACAAACAAGGGTGAAAAGATACTCTCCTTGTCGGAGAAAACAAAGGTAATCGAGAAGCACTGAAAGAGACCTGTAATGCCCTTCTTACTGTTCACCTGCAGTACATCTTTGATGTGTAAAAAGTTTACTGGTAATTAAAACAAACTGAGTTAGATATGTGAACTATGTTAAACTAAGACTAAAATAAGATTAAGTGTATAGGACTTACACACACCCTCCTGGCCCACACACCACACTGTGACTGATCTACCTGGAGGCCTCCTCGGCTGTAATGCTTCATCAAAGGAAATCTTGCCAACTTATAGAGTGGTGCTTAACTTCTTGAACACGATGATGTGTTTCCATTACATCCTGATATTTGCAAACAGTTTAGTTATTCCTAGGAGAGTTTTAGGGTAAGAAAGGTTTGATTTAACCTTCACTAACCCCATCAGTATTAAAGGATTTCACAAAGTTGACTAAAATCCTAAGTCCGGTAGCAAAGATAAAATACAGATTATGTCCTCTTGGTGAAGGGGGTTAGTGCAGAGGTAGAAGTTTCAGGTTCGCTCCAAGACACACGCCTTTTTTTTTTTTTTTTTTTAATTGAGACGCCACGTACACAAAAATGGCGTGTACTTAGTTTAATTGTTGCTGTTCTGCGAGGAGAAAACTTCGATGAATTAAACCACTATCATGTCCATACCGGCCAACCCACGACGCCCACTTTTGTAGTTGTCTTACTCTTGCCCTGTCACACCATCCCAGCCCGTCACACTTAGTCTTTCCAGTCTTACCCACTCTTTTTTTCTTCACCTCCCTCACTGAACTTTAGTAAGAAATATGTGACATACACATTTCCAGCACTGGCGATAGAATTAAATGAGCTTCATGAACGGAGCAATAGATGGCAAATGGAATTCAGTGTGGACCAGTGCCATGTAATTAAGTTTGGTAAAGGTGAAAAACGACCAGATTGGGATTATAAGTTACGAAGATCGACCCTACACATATCAGAAAAGGAGAAGTACATAGGAGTGATTATCAATAACAGACTGTATCCGCCTGACCACATATGAGAAGGTACGGAACATGCATACACTGCTTGCTAATACGAGAACATCATCACATAAATAATTGAAGACATGCTGAGATAGATAAAACCATTCATCAGACCAACCCTGGAATATGCATCAGTGGTCTGGAATCCTAGTCTTCAAAAACAAATAGATAAGACTGAAAAAGTACAAAGGGCCACTACAAGATGGGTACCAAGCTTAAAGATTCTAAGCTATCAAGAAAGACTAGGAAAACTGAACCTACCAACATTACAGGAAAGAAGGGAAAGAGAAGACATGATTATGCTACATAGATGCATCTCAGGGAAAGAGAAAATTAGATATCAGTAAATGTATAACCTATGGGGAGGCATCAGCAAAAGGACACTGCAAAAAACTGCATAAAAAGTGAGGTGATAGAGAAGTAAGGAACTTCAATTTCCCAAATAGGGCAATTGATCAATGGAATGCACAGCCGAATGAAATAGTGTGTGCCAGAACTGTTCATAAATTCAAGGATATGTATGATAAAAATGGTTTAATACACGGGACAGTATGAACTTTAACTCGTTCCTGTAAAGATAGCGCGCGCGCGCACACACACACACACACACACACACACACACACACACACACACACACACACACACACACACACACACACACACACACACACACACACAATACAGGAAAGGGAAGGATGGGTGGACAGTATCTATTTAGATTTCAAGAAAGCCTTTGACACAGTACCACACCAAAGACTTTTATGGAAACTGTACCATCAAGGAGGAATTCGAGGCAAACTGTTTTGTTGGATGGAAGACTTTCTCATAAAAAGAGAAATGAGAACAGTACTAAGAGGAAACTACTCATCATGGAAAGAAGTGACTAGTGGAGTACCACAGGGTTCAGTGCTGGCACCAGTCATGTTTTTAGTGTATATAAATGATATAAACAGTAACACTGGAAATGAGAGCTATCTGAATATGTTTGCAGATGATGCAAAAATACAAAGGAGAATTACTAACACAGACTCTTGTAAAGAGCTACAAGAAGTATTAAATAAACTTCATGAATGGAGTAGTACATGGCAAATGGAATTCAATGTGGACAAGTGTCATGTAATCAAGTTTGGTAAAAGTGGAAAAAGACCTGATTGGGATTATAAGTCAGGAAATAAAACCTTATACACATCAGAAAGAGAGAAAGACCTAGGTGTGATTATCAATATTAGACTATCTCCGGCTGACCACATCAGCGAGAAGGTACGGAACATGTACACACTGCTTGCAAATATGAGAATAGCATTCACATACATAAATGAAGACATGCTAAGAAGGATAATAACATCATTCATTAGACCAACCCTGGAATATGCATCAGTAGTCTGGAGTCCTCATCTCAAAAAGCACATAGACAAGATTGAAAAAGTTCAAAGGGCCGCTACAAGATGGATACCAAGCTTAAGGGACCTAAGCTACGGAGAGAGACTAAATAAACTGAATCTACCAACACTACAGGAGAGAAGGAAAAGAGGTGACATGATAATGCTATATAAGTGCATATCAGGGAAGGAGAAAATACATAAATGATTACTTAGCATATGGAGAAGCATCAGCAAGAGGACACTGCAAAAACTGCATAAGAAGAGAGGTGATAAAGACGTAAGGAAATTCAGTTTCCCAAACAGAGCATGCACTACCGAATGAAATAGTGTGTGCCAAAACAATTCACAAATTTAAGGATATGTACGATAAATATGGTTTAAGACACGGGACAGTACGAGCTTGACTCATTCCTGTAAAGATACAATTAGGTAAGAACACGCACACACACACACACACACACACACACACACACACACACACACACACACACACACACACACACACACACACACACGCACACACACACACATACAACACACACACACACACACACACACGCACAAAGATTGAAAAAGTTCAGTGGGCCGCTACAAGATGGGCACGGTATCAAGCTTATGAGATCTAAGCTACGAGGAAAGACTAGAAAAACTGAATCTACCAACACTACAGGAGAAAAGGAAGAGAGGAGACATGATTATGCTCAATAAATGCAAATCAGGGATGGAGAAAATAGATATAAATGATTACATAACCTATGGGGAAGCATCAGCAAGAGGACACTGCAAAAAACTGCATAAAAAGAGACGCGATAAAGACGGAAGGAAATTTAGTTTCCCAAATAGGGCAGTTGATCAGTGGAATGCACTACCGAATGAAAGTGTGCCAAAACAATTTACAATTTTAAGGATATGTATGATAAAAATGGTTTAAGACACGGGACAGTATGAGCTTGACTCATTCCTGTAAAGATACAATTAGGTAAGCACACGCGCGCGCGCACACACACACACACACACACACACACACACACACACACAACACCAGACCACCATAAACTTTACACACACACACACACACACACACACAAAACACCAGACCACCATAAACTTTACACACACACACACACACACAAAACACCAGACCACCATAAACTTTACACACACACACACACACACACACACACACAAAACACCAGACCACCATAAACTTTACACACACACACACACACACACACACAAAACACCAGACCACCATAAACTTTACACACACACACACACACAAAACACCAGACCACCATAAACTTTACACACACACACACAAAAAACACCAGACCACCATAAACTTTACACACACACACACACACACACACACACAAAACACCAGACCACCATAAACTTTACACACACACACACACACACACACACACACACACACAAAACACCAGACCACCATAAACTTTACACACACACACACACACACACACACACACACACACACACAAAACACCAGACCACCATAAACTTTACACACACACACAAACACCAGATCACCATAAACTTTACACACACACACACACACCGGACCAGCCAGAATGACCGGACGTGTCTCAACCACCTCTGCAAACCTTCAGTTTTCAGGAATGATGTTTGTCCTGTCTTCTGTTATCCTGTCTAAAGTTTAAAGTATAGTCTGTTAATATAGTCTACCAAAAATGTAAAGCGCTGTTATCACTGAGTATACATGAATGTTCATTTAATCTCTGTAACAGCTGTTTAGTACTGTAACCAACCATCCAACATGGCTGACAATGTAAACATCGAGGGACCCGAATTTTAAGGATTTGACTGAAACAAGTGTGATGGATCTAGTTAAAACGTTGAATATGAGAATTAGTGAGCTAGAAAAAAAAAAAAAATGGAGGATCTAGTGTCAAGAAACATGTCTGAAAATACCAAAAACACAATACAGAGTCGGATACAGGCCAGTGAGACAGCGAACTAGGAGATCGAGGATTTGAAACGAAAAAATTTCGAATCAAGGAGAAAAAATTAGAAAACTAGAAGAGAGCAGTAACAAAACGGAGGAGGTGAGTACTGTGTTAGAAGAGCAAAAGGCAAAGTGGGCACATGTGGAAGAAGAACAGAAAGAAGTGGTCAGCTTTAGGGAATTCATTCAGGAAGAAAGGGAAATGAAAAGGAAAGAAATGGAAGAAAATATAGTGAAAATATTGAAGAAAAAAAGAGAAAATAGTGACAGAAACTGTAGAAAGGAACAGATGTGTGGTAATATTTGGAAACAGGGAGGAGGAAGAAAAAGTTAGATCTGAGAGACTCGAGAAAGACTCGAATCAAGTGAGAAAAATATTGGGAAAGATCGATCCCGAATGAAACATGGAAAAAAGGATTTGAGGAAGTAAGGAGGATAGGGCCGTATAGAAGGGGAAAGCAAGACCAATGAGAGCTGTCATCAGAAAGTTCAGTAAATGATATACCGTACTTAAAGTGACCTGGAAATTAAGTAAAGTGGCAGGGTTGGAAAATATTATAGTAAGAAAAGATTTGAATGAAGAAGAGATGTTTTAAAATATTTGAGGGAACAAGTAAAGGAAAAAAATGACAGGACAGGAAGTTTTTTTTTTTTTTTTTTTTTTTTTTTTTTTTTGAGTGGAAATGAAAGTAAGGAAGTGGTATGTGAGGAACTAGAAGTGAAGGATACAAGGAGGATGGTTATGAATATGAAAAAGAGGAGAATGAACATAGATAAAATCAGGGCTGTAAATCTAAGTATCATGTATAGTAATGTAGATGGGTTAATATCTAGGAAAGGGGAAATTGGAGACTATATAAATGAAAAGAAACCTGAAATTGTAAGCTTGGTGGAGACAAAAGTGGCCCGAGATGTTGATATGAAATTATTTGGATGGAAAAATTATAATATTTGGAGGAAGGATAGAGAAAGCAAGTTGGGGGGAGATGTATTGATTGTAACCCATAATGACCTAAGAGCAAAAGATATAGAAATTGAAAATACCATGGCTGAACTTTTCGGAATTGAAATAGAGGACTGATATGGAGAAAAAATAGATGTAATAGTATTTTATATGCCCCCCAAAACTTGGGTATGGACAAAAGGAGATTATGAACAGTTAATAAGAGAATCCATTATTAACCTGAGACGTCCCGTCAACGTATGGGTACGTTGCAACATTTTGCATTTGCCAGTCCCGTCGACGTACTGGTATGTTTTGCAATTGCAAGGTTCCTAATTTGCACAATATTCAATTTTCGCGCGTGATTTTTCGTAAGTATACATGGGACACCTTCCTCTATTCCTCCTCAAGATGCCAAGCAGGGACAATGCCTTACACTGCATAACCTCGCCCCCCCCCCTCCGCACGCCATTGTCTCGGCAATTCACCTGTTACCAGTGACCTGGCCAGTAAAGACATTCAGGGCCAGAGTGATTCCCCAATCGATGACAATGTGGAGGACAAAGTTTACATGGCATTAGAGGAAGAAACAGTCAGAAATGATGAACAGGTAATGTGGCAAAAGAAGGTCAGGAATGGTGATGAGTTAGTGAGTGAAACAATGCTTATAATGCCTATATTACTGTTTGAAAACCAATATACAGTAGGTTCGCACAGTGCACGAGAGATTGGGCGGTCTACGACCTCACTCATTGGGAATTCACATACTGGGAATACATAATCTTATGGGAATAATTACATATGGGCGGTACCCCCTCATACCTGGACATTTTTTGGTCATTAGAGACATAATAAGAGTCAAATTTTTCAGACATTGTACTACAGATATAGCAGCAATAACAAAAATATGGGCAGTCACCTTAACAACAGTAGACAACAGGCCTGATGGATTTAAACAACAAGAGTTCTGAGGCTTGGCAATGCACTTACAGTGCTTCCGCCACCACCGCGGCTGCACCATGCTTGTTTAACGTTTGCCAATGTTGTATTATTCCAGGCTTTGACGAAGAAATTTACAGCCTGTTGAATGTTACATCTCTTCCAGAATGCAGCAACAGTCATTATGGTGGGGGTTGCAGGTATGCCAGGTGAAGCAGGTTTGTCAGGTGGGGCTGTGAAGGTGGAGAGGGAGGCGGCTGGTGAATCAGGTGGGGCAGTGGAGGACGGCGGTGGGCGAGTCAGGGGAGGTGGTGAGGGGAGGATCCTCCCTCTCCTCCTCGCTACTGCTCACATTTTCGGCAGTTTCCTTCATCTCTTCTTGCTTGTTTGTTTCATTCCTCATCTTGTTATGGACATATTGGCATTATAACAAATATTCACGAAATAAACATCATTATTATCTGGGTATCTATTCTAACTTACTGTTATTGCCGAAAACGTTATTATTGAAGCTGTTATTGGCGACATCTTATTGTAGACTCCTCTTGAGCACCTTCCCCATGAGCCTGTAGGTCACTATTGGCGCACTGTGTGTGGGGGGGGGTCGCGTACTGATGGAAAATGGCGTTTTTAAGCCACTGCTTGCCTCTACCTCGTGTTTTGTGGGGTAAACTCGCGCATTCAAGGTTTTTCGTTATGATTTTTGGTCACTCGCGCACAATGCGATTCGCTCACTGTGATGACACGCACTGGGCGAGCCTACTGTACTCTCATACTACTTATAAATTCGTACCAAATATATAAATAAATACCGTTTAGGAGTGGTGTGGAATAGTTATCCTCCCATAGAACTCGTTTTCTTTGCAGCCAGCCTGATAGAAAACCCTGTAAGGTGCGGAGGTACTCCTACCTGTATCGAGTATTTTAAACCTCAGGTGAGCGATTTCTCTATGAATTTTCGATGTTTCTCACCAAAAGCGGAGGTTTTAGCCAAACAAAAAAAAAAATCCAAAAATGGTCGGTTCTGGGAGGCGTCGGAGGTGCGAAAGTGGTCGGGACGTGACAGGTTAAACTAAAGATGTTAATTGAACAAAGAAACAGGATATTAATAATGGGAGATTTTAACTAGAGAAGTTGATTGGGAAAGTAGGGATGCTGGGAACAGTTGGGAATCATGGGGTAATAAATTAATGGAATTGGTGATGGAAAACATGTTAATCCAATTAATTGAAGAAAATACAAGTATTAGAGGAGACGACGAACCATCAAGGCTGGACTTAGTACAGTATTCACAAAGGACCCAAATGATGTGAGGAACATAACCTACCAATGCCACTTTGGTAAAAGTGATCATTTGGTTATTGAGATGGAAGTGGCGGGAGTAAGGGAAGGAGAAAGAGATGAAAAACAGAGAGAAAATATATACAGCACAATTATGGGAAGGTAGACTTTGCTTCCCTGGGGAACTTTTTCCAAAGTGTAGACTGTAGTAAAATGAATGTGATCACAAATGTTGATGAGGAATATGAGTTTCTGATAGAAGTAAATAAAACGATATGTCCCAAAATTCTCCACAGCTATGGAATGGAAGAAAGAATGGTTTAACAACAGATGTGGAATGGCACATTAGGCAAGAAAAACAGCATGGAATAAAATGAGAAGAAGGTTTAGTGAAAGGAAATGGGAGGAGTACAATCAGGTTAGGAATGAATATGTAAGGGTGCGGATAGAGGAAGAAAGAAAGTACGAAAAAGATAGTAACTAAATGGGAAAAAGAGCCGAAACTGTTTTATAGGTTTGTAAATGGTAAAATGAAAATTAAGGACAGTATAATACGATTGAGGGATGGAGATGAAAGTTACGAAAGAGAAGAAGAATTGTGCGAAATAATGAACAAGCTGCAGTCCATTGCTGCAGTCAGTCTGTGTTGGAAGAGGAATTTAGGAACCTGAAATGGAACCCAGGATGACGGGAATGGCAGATATTGCAGTTGACGTGACTGAGGTGCTACAGCTGGTGAGGGATTTGGATGTGAGAAAAGCAGTGGAACCAGATGGTGTGGCTGGATGGATCTTAAGGGAATGTGCAGACCATTAGTGTGGTCTTTCATCATCAAGACTTCGCAGGAAAATAGACAGTTAGCTAATGACTGGAAAAGAGCAAGCATTGTGCCAATTTTCAAGGGAAGATCCCTCAATTAAAGACCTGTATCACTTACTAGTATTGCTCGTAAAATCTGTGAAAAATAATATTAGAAAAAGATGGATAAATATTTAGAAGAAAATGTAGTGATGACACCAAGACTATTTGGTTTTAGGGATGGAAGATAATGTGTTACTAACCTATCAGGTTTCAGCAGTAGGGTAATAGATGTCATACAAGAGAGGGAGGGATGGGCAGATTGTGTCTTTGTTTATCTCAAGAAAGCATTTGACAGGGTGCCCTATAAGAGACTGCTGTGGAAGTTGAAGACCTTTGGAGGGATGCATGGGAAACTATTAAAGTGGATGGAAGATTATTTGATAGGAAGGCAGATGAGAACAGTTATAAGAGACAAGGTTTCACAATGGAGAAATTTGACTAGTGGAGTACCCCAGGGCTCTGTCTTAGCCCCAGTAATGTTTCTGATATGCAGTATGTAAATGACTTGCCAGAGGGTTTGAATAGTTACATGAGTACAGTGTGTTCGCAGATGATGCTAAAATCATGAAACATATTAAATGTATCTACTGATAGTTGTAACATATTACAGTACAAGAGGACATGGACAAACTCCACAGCTGGAGCCAGACTTGGAAAATGGACTTTAATGCAAAGAAGTGTCATGTAATAGAAATGGGAATGAGTGAAAAAAGACCGCATGGGACATAGAAAATAGGCAATGAGATAATTAGTAAGAGATGAGAAAGACTTGGGAGTGATTATTCAGGATGACTTGTCACCAGAAGAGCATATAAACAGAATCATTGGAGGAACTTATGGATTACTGACCAACATGAGAGTGGCATTTAATTATATGGATGAGGATGGATGAGAAATAGGGGCGTGGAAGAAGTTGAGAGGTGGAAGAGAGAGTTATATGTAGAAAGGAAGAGAGAGGTTAAAAGATTAGTAAGAGGAGTAAGAGGAGAGTGGATGAGGAATTTGAGTGTAAAGTGGAGGGACTGTAAGAAAATGTTCTGGAAAGAGGTGAAGAGAGTAAGACGGTGGCAGTGAAGTTAGCAGGGAGGTGAAAGATAAAAATGGTAGATTACTAGTGGAGAAGGGAGAAAAAGTGAGCAGATGGTGAGAACTCTTTAAGGAATTTTTTAACATAGAAGATGGAAGTAATGTGAGTATAAGTGGCTGGGAGAAGGAGGGAGGTGAGAAGACAGGAAGAAATCAGTAGGATAGAAGTTGTGGAAGCAATGAAGAAAGTCAAATTGGGGAAGGCCCTAGGAATTGATGGAGTGTGTGGTGAAATGCCGAAGCATGGGGGAGAGATAGTAGTAGAACGGATGTAGAAGATGTGCAGATTGGCCTGGGAGGAAAGTAGAGTCCCAGAGGATTGGAAGTCAAGTGTAATTATTCCCTTGCACAAAGGAAAAAGGGAAAAAGAAGTGTGTGGTAATCATAGGGGCATTTGTCTTCTTAGTGTAATAGGAAAAGTGTATGGCAGGATACTTGTTGACAGAGTTAGGGAAAGAACAGAGGAATTAGTTGGAGGAGAACAGGGAGGCTTTAGGAAGGGGAGAGGTTGTGTAGATCAGATATTCATTCTTAGATCTTTAGTGGAAAAAGTTTCTAGAGAAGAGAAAGAAGTTGTATGCAGCTTTCATGGATTTGGAGAAAGCATACGACAGGGTGGATAAACAAGGACTGTGGAAAGTATTAAGAATATATGGAGTAGATGGGAAGTTGTTGAATGCTGTGAAGAGTATGTATGATGGTGCTAAGGCTGCAGTGCGTGTGGATGATGAACTGAGTGAATTTTTCTCTTTGAAGGTTAGGTTGAAACAGGGATGTGTCATGTCTCCATGGTTGTTCAACCTGTACATGGATGGGGTATAAAAAGAGGTACAAGGTAGGGTAGTGGATGTTGTAGTGGCCCTGGTGAGAGAGGATAGTGTTTGGAAACTCCCTGTACTGTTGTTTGCAGATGATACTGTGTTGTTGAGTGAGGACGAAGGGGAGCTGCAAGGTTGGTGGATGAGTTTGGGAGAGTGTGTAAGAAACGGAATCTAAAGGTGAATGTAGGGAAGAGTAAAGTGATGGTCTTTGAGAGAGGTGAAGTCAGTGAATGTACAGTGAGGTTGGTTGGTGAGGAATTGCAAATGTAAGTACATTTAAGTACATGGGTAGTGCGACGAGTAAGGATGGAGGTTTGGAGGGTGAAGTGCTTGAAAGGGTACAACAAGGAAAAAAGGTTGCTGGTTCCTTGAAAGCAGTGATAAGAAACAGGGAAGTGAGCATGGAAGTGAAAAAGTTACTATCGGACAGAATTGTCATACCAACTCTAACGTATGGAAGTGAAGCTTGGACGTTGTTGGAAGGACACAAGTCAAGAGTGAGAGCAGTGGAAATGAGTTATTTAAGAGGAGCCTGTGGAGTCACATGGAGAGACAGGCTGACAAATGAGGAAGTGAGGGAGCGTTGTGTGGATGTGGATGTGATAGGAAGCTTTAGGAGGAACACACTGAGGCGGTTTGGCCATGTGGAAAGGATGGAGGGTGAGAGACTGACGAGGAAAGTGTACGTGAGTGAGGTGGAGGGGGGGGAGAGGGGGGAGGAGGCCGAGGATGAGATGGAGGGATGGGGTGGAGAGGTATATGAGAGAGGGGGATGTGAGTTGGGAGCAGGGCAGTGAAATGGCGGGGGACAGGGCGACGTGGAGGCGATTTGTTTGTGGCCACCCCGTATGGGATTGAGGCGTCTGGCAATAGATAGATGGAAATGTTGAGGGAATTGATAATTCTGATAGTGACCATGATAAGACCAAGACTGGAGTATGCGGCTCTGGTATGGTCACCTCATTTGAAGAAGCATATTGATAAACTAGTGAGGGTTCAACGGATGGCAGCAAGGACGATACCATGCTTAGAGGAACTCATCTACGAGGAGAGATTGGAAAAACTGAGGTTACCAACACTGCGCGAGAGAAAGGAAAGAGGTGACTTGATCACGATGTTTTGAAATGTAAGAGAACTGGAAAGGGTGGATAGAGAAGATCTTTCTGTGTTGGGTGATGGAAGAACAAGAGATCATGACTTCAAATTGAGGAAAAATAGATGTCTTAATGATCTTAAAAGGTTCAGTTTCCAGAATAGAAGCATAAGTACAGTATATGGAATGACTTAGACCAGGAGTTCTTAACCTGGGGTCCATGGACCCCCAAGGGGTCCGTGGATGAGCTTCAGGGGGTCCGTGAAGGTCAGAATAATTTAAAACAATTTCTTGATGCCGTTTGGCATCATTAACTGACAAAAAAAAAAAAAAAAAAAAATCGAGGAGTCTTGAAGAATTCTGGTGTTCATTGACACAACCCTACCCTCGTCTGGCAAAGCGAACTATGGGTGCTGTGGTTCCGTTTGCTACTACATACCTTTGTTAGTCAGGGTTTTCAGCGCTTGTTTCTATCAAAACGAAAAGTCGAACTCAGCTGGATGTCAACGATGACATGCGTGTTTCCTTGTCAAAGACCACTCCACAGATTCATCATCTTATTCAAGCAAACAACAACTCTGTCACTGAAATGAACTTTTGAGCAGAATTAAAGTTTTGCTTTGTTTAATTTACACAAGTTGGATGTATTTCATTTTTTCATCGAGTGGCCATTAGCTTTTCCATGAAAGAGTGGGAAACAGTTCTTTGTAAAGACAGTTTTATACTTTGCGTATGTCATACACAGCATGGGGTAGTTTTCATTAAAATAAAAGTACATTCATTGCATGCAAAATCTTGTGTTTGTGCTTATGTGCATTTTTGTACAGAAGGGGTTCATAGCTTTCACTAGATTCGCGAAGGGGTCTGGGACTCAAAAAAGGTTAAGAACCACTGACTTAGACCAGGCGGTGGTGCAGGCAAAAAACATTTCATGTACTGTATTTAAAACTAGGAACCGAAGGCCATGAGCCCACAATAACAGGGCTCATGGCCTTTGGTTCCTTCTTCCTTGCATATAAAAAAAAAAAAGACGGTAAATGTAGATATGGAGACAAGACAACTCGAGCTTAGCTCAATTTCTGTATACTACAAATAGGTAAATGCACACACACACACACACACACACACACACACAAAACACGAGACCACCATAAACTGTCCACATGAACATCACTGATCATCCCTCCCTTCCCACGGAGTTCAGAAGCAAAAACTGCTGACTGGAAGGTTACTATAAGAGTTGTGGATATCGGTAAAGTGGAATCCTTGGTTATCAAGACTGCCGTCTTACCTTTTTATTGGCAAGCGTAAATACTGTTTTAAATATAATGTCATTAAATGAACATCACATCCTGTGAAATCAGCAGCTATACTGCACATGGAGTTTACTGCATATATACATATGCAGGTAAACATATTAAAAGTGTATATATTAATGTTAGTTTTACATTCATTGTAGTCCTAAGTATGCAATATGGGTTCCAAACCTCAATGAAATTTTCCCTTGCCAGGGAGTTTGTACTTCTCACAGTTTTACCTGTTAAGGGGGTATCACATGGTACCTCATATGAGGTTTGCCGAGAAGTTCCATGGAACCAGGCACAGACCTTATCACACGTTCCTTGTATTGTCCGCAATGACGACGCTTCTCACACTATTGCCCGTGCCCGTCTCGCTTGTACCTAGTCAAGGTCACTGGAGAATGCAATCGCCGACTTGATAGACAGGAAGGGGAAGCAGCATTGTATACAAACAGACGCAATTGTCCTGGTACCCCATCAGTTAAAACAGCTTTCTCAGAGTTTCTAGAAGCATTGTTTGTGCTGAAGATATTGTATAGCACAGAATTACTGCCGTTCGCCTCATGTGGTGCATCTGGCAGCCGAGACCCCAAAATGTAAACACACGATTATTTTATCGACATCATCAGTTTTCATCAGTGCATGAAATATTTACTCTTTAAGGTTTACATAATTTTTAATATATATTAAAAATTATCATTAAATATTCTGTGACAGCTTGCATCTTCAATGCTAAAACATGAAATAGATTTGCTCACCCCGTTTTGTACCTCGTGGGATGGGCGGGACTCCGGCCAAACGAATTCCAAGCTTGCCGAGGATACCGTCAACATTTACCACGTTATCGTGCCGATTTACTCTTGTTCCTTTGGCAAACTTCATACGAGGTACTGTGTGATGCCCCATTTAGAAGACAGACCGACCCGAGATACAATACCCCTAGATGCTATACCCCGACATGGCAGTGGAGGTAGAAATACCACCCTGCCCCGCTGAACGATGGTCAAACCCTGGTATAACAATGGGTTTTGTTTTTTTAAAAACCTATTTTGATGATATTTTAGACTTAAATTTTGTGTTCAGGTTGATTTACTGTATAAACTGTTTTTAGAGTTAGATTAATGTGTTTTAGTCATGGGTGGGGACTGGGTGAACACTGACATCTTGGGGTACAGTTTACTAAGTTTGATTGTTTCCAGACTTATTTTTGATGATTTTCAGATTTTATTTGTGGGTTTAGGTGAGCTATAAACTACTTTCAGGCTTAGTTTAGCTTGTTTTAAAGCTACTTGGGGGTTTAGGTTAGCTAGAAACTTGTTTTTGGACTCATTTGGGTGGGTTTAGGACTTGGTTAGGGGGGGCAAACCCAAGTCTCAAAAATGCATTCCTATACTTTACATGTTAAATCTACCCTGAGGTACGATACCCCACCTAGCGATGGGTTTTTACTTAAGCAATTGCGTCGTTAAACAGGGGTATGACTATACCACTAAAATGAGCACCTAAGTCCATGAAGCTGAGGGCCCCCTGATGGGTAGGCAGAAAAAGAATGCAAATGAGTTAGCTGGGGACAAAATATCCTAGCCAGGGTATCTACATAAAAGGCTTTTGCAGGAAGCTTGAATAAAACAATACATGGTTCCAGTCGCGGGCCTTAGACTAAGCTTTGCATTCTGGGGGCAACGTATGGCCTGGCTGTACAAGTTGTTTATTTCCCTTTTTATTGCTAACTGAGTTGTATAAGGTTTTGTTGATAGTTTCCTGTCATTTGCAGGTCATGTTGGGATGACATGGTGAGCTTGGAAGACAAGGAAGAAAAAGATTACCCGAGGGTGACAATGGGGGTCTATGTGGAGCGGTCAGTACCCTTCATGGAGGAGTTCATCACAAAGCTACAGGAACTGGCATATCCAAAGAACAAGATTGATCTGTACATCCATAGCAATGTGGGTGGTAGTAGTAACAGGAAAAAGAGAGGGAGGAGAGAAAGGGGAAAGGAAGGAGAGAGAGAGAGAGAGAGAGAGAGAGAGAGATGGTTGGATGCTGTTGCAAGTTTTGATTTTTATGCTTTCTTAACATTTGTTGAGTAGATCATAGTTCACCTCATCTGTAAGTGGAGAAAAAAGGGTCAGAATGATGACGACTGTCTACATTTAGTACATGTATAATGTGCATTTGTTTATGTATACAGTGTGTGTGTGTGGACAGTATGAATTTTTGTGACTATGCACATATAAATGGATGCTTATGTGTATGTTGGTAAGTGTGTGTGCACTAAACCAAGCTCAGTGCACTCTTACGGTCATGAATCCTCTCAGTATAATGACGTCTTGCTAATTTTATTCATGCTACGTCCAAACAACCTGATTCAGTTTAGGACATTAAAAAAAAAAAAATAGAAGTGTTGTTAGTTACAGCTCTCTCTAGCCCCCTTCACTGTGAGTTGTTGCCCTTTCCTAAATTCATCTGGTAGTAGCAAGAATACAAGCCAATCTGTCACTACAATGAAAGGGTTAAATACTTCACCTGCATGTTGTATTGTATGTGTTACTCTTAATCATCATTGTCATCGTCATCGTCATCATCCGGACCTCCCTTCCCACCCCAGGGCATGGTGAGGAGTAGCAACGTCCAGACAGCCGAAGTTTGCCCAGTCCAGTGGGTCACGCTTCCATTCACTCATCATTCAAGCCTCCAGAATCCTGGCTCTGTCTGATACTCCAAAAACATTCACCACTTTCTGCAGCATCACATAAACATATCTAATAGAGTCAATCCGGATGCTGTCACGTTAACAAGGGGTGCCAGATCCCTGATCATGCACTTCCTCACACAACATTCATCCAGCCAGCTCAATCTCTTGTCAGTTGCCTAGCCTCACCAACTTCCATACCTCTCTTCCTCACACACTCATCCACCACATCCTTCCACCTTCTCCTTGGCCTACCTCGCCTCCTTCCTTCTTCAAATTCGCTCAGATATACCTTTTTCACCACTCTATTGTTATCCATTCTCTCCACATGACCATACCATCTCAGTACACACTCTTCAGTTGTGGTGTCTACAGACTTCCTCACTTCACATCTTTCACGAATCACATTATTTCATATTCTATCCACTCCCTGTACTCCACATACATTCCTCAGCAGTCCCTTCTCCAATGCTGTCACTCCTGACTTTTCATTTTTATGCCACATCATAGTCTCACATCCGTATGTTAAAGTTGGCACTAAACACTCCTTCATATAAGCCTCGTGCAGCTGCAACACACAATCCTTTGTTTCTTATTAAGGCCTTCATTGCACCAGCTACTTTCTTTCCTTGTGTCACTCTACTTTCCACGTCTTTTGCACATTTTCCTCTCAGCTTTTCTATCACGGTACCCAGGTATTTGAACTCTCACCAATTCCAATGTCTCTCCATTCACAGTAACATCACACTGAGTGTCACCTTCTTTCTCAATAACCATCACCTTACTCTCTTCTACATTCACTTTCAAGACATGATGCTCACAGACATCAGCAAAACTCTGCACTAGTCTACAAAGTTCTTGTCCAGTATTTGCAAGTAGCACTGCATCAGCATACGTCAAATATATAAATATATATATATATATATATATATATATAATATTGTGGTAGGTGGGGGCGCTCACCATCCACAAACTGGATGTAGTGCTGCTCTCGGGTGTCTGCCCTTTCCTCTCCTCCATCCCTCTTTCCTTCCATCCTCTTCTGTCTTCCATTCGTTCATTCTTTCCTTGTCCTTCTGCCTATGGGCAACTTTACACTCCCTTTTCTGTCTTTCTTTCCTTCATTCTTTTCTCTTCCTTCTGCCTGTCAGTGACTTTACACAGAGTGACAAGCCAAATGGTTTCCTGTACATCAGGAAACCATTTACTACGCTGGGTGGTAACCATATAACCAAATTTTGGCGCCTGGTGGTTTAGTGGGTAATTATTCTGCTCCAGTCGGATTGAGCCAGTGAAGGTTTATATCCTAGGGGTGGTTGGGGTTGATTGCTCGTGTAATGCCACTCAGGGATGAGTGAGGCTAGTCACTCTCATCTTAAATGTCGGGACCAACTGCCTAGCCCCGGGCTCCTACGCTCCACATGGAGCAATGTAGGATTGGATGATATATATATATATATATATATATATATATATATATATACGGTATATACTGTATATAATATATTGAACAGCCTTAGAGACATCACACAACGTTGTCGCATGCCCACAGTGACTGTGAACCATTCACTTAGATGCCCATTTGCCCTTACTTATGCTTCACTACCATCGTAAAAACTCTTGACGCCACCTGGCAGCTTACCATCTACACTGTACATGCGCTAAACCTTCCACAATCCTTCTCTGTCTGCCTTGTTGTATGATTTTTCTAAATCCATGAATGCCACAAACACCTTATCGTCCTTCTCACAGGCCTTCTCCACTATCTTTCTTACCGCAAATATTTGATCCACACATCCTTTGCCACTCCTAAAGCCATCCTGTTCATCGTTCACTTGGACTTCTGATATCACTATTACTTTCTCTATAATAGTTCTTCTATATATGGTACCTTCCTTACCACATTCAATAAACTTATGCCACAATAATTCTTGCACTCACTTCACTCACCTTTATTTTTGTATAGGGGTACAGTCACAGCCTTTTCCACTCTGCTGACACAGTTTCACTCTTTTATGCCTTCTTACATATCTTCAGCAAGCACTTCATATTGCCCACTCCACTACACTTATCATCTCTGCATACACCTCATCAACCCCAGCTGCTTTCCCGTTTTTCTGCCACTTCGCAGCGTTCTTCACCTGTACGAGTGTCACGTTTCCTGTCACTGCATTCCTCTGCACACCCCCAAAACCAGTCATGTTTACAGCTGCTCTCCTCTCTTCCCATTCGTTAGGCCTTTAAAATACTCCTTCCATCTGGTCCTTACATCATCCCCATGGGTTAATAATCTACCATTTATATCCTTCACACTCTTAATACCTTCATATTATATTCAGCTTTGGGAGAGAAATTTGATTGTGAATGTGTTAGTGGAAAATAGAGACTGTGTCTAAACCCATCACAGCAAGATTTCTCCAAAGATAACTAAGTAGTCTAGAGGCAGAAAGAATGTATGTAAAACTGCGACACCTTACTGAGAGGTTTAAATGACAAAATCACACTAACTCCCTCCCCCACCTCTCTCTCTCTGGCAGGCCAAGTACCACGATGAAGCTCTGAGCAATTGGGTAGACACCATCGGCCCCCAGTATGCCTCCACCATGCTCATCAAGTCCACAGAAAACATGAAAGGGTGGCATGCCAGGAATATGGCACTGTAAGTTAGAAATCTCTCTCTCTCTCTCTCTCTCTCTCTCTCTCTCTCTCCCCTCTCCTTTTGCCTCTCCCCTCTCCTCTCTCCCTCCCCTCTCCTTTTGCCTCTCCCCTCTCCTCTCTCCCTCCCCTCTCCTTTTGCCTCTCCCCTCTGCTCTCTCCCTCCCCTCTCCTTTTGCCTCTCCCCTCTCCTCTCTCCCTCCCCTCTCCTTTTGCCTCTCCTCTCTCTCTCTCTCTCTCTCTCTCTCTCTCTCTCCTCCCCTCCCCTCCTCTCTCTCTCTCTCTCTCTCTCTCTCTCTCCTCCCCTCCCCTCCTCTCTCTCTCTCTCTCTCTCTCCTCCCCTCCCCTCCTCTCTCTCTCTCTCTCTCTCTCTCTCTCTCTCATGGTGTCATATATGTACTTAATTAGTGTTTCTTTACTACCTGGTAATTGTTATTATTCCCTCTCTCACCAAGTCTGCCTCAAATTGGTTATACCTTTCCCATTCCCTCTGTGTAACACTTATGCTTCTCCCTCTGTTGAACCTCTCTGCCTCTCCCTCTGTTTAACCCCTATGCCTGTCCCTCTGTTGAACCCCTATGCCTCTCCCTCTGTTGAACCCCTATGCCTCTCCCTCTGTTGAACCCCTATGCCTCTCCCTCTGTTGAACCCCTATGCCTCTCCCTCTGTTGAACCCCTATGCCTCTCCCTTTGTTGAACCCCTATGCTTCTCCCTCTGTTGAACCCCTATGTCTCTTCCTCTGTTGAACCCCTATGCCTGTCCCTCTGTTTATCCTCCATGCCTGTCCCTCTGTTGAACCCCTATGCCTGTCCCTCTGTTAACCCCTATGCCTGTCCCTCTGTTAACCCCTATGCCTGTCCCTCTGTTGAACCCCTTTGCCTGTCCCTCTGTTTAACTCCTATGCCTGTCCTTGTCTCTCACTCTTGCTTTAACCCTGCTTAAGCTTGTTTTCGCCATGTCTCTTCCTGTAGAATATCAGAGAAAGAATACACTGTTACCTGTAGAGGGCAAATAAAATGTGTTGAAGTAGCAGGTTTATACATATTTTGCATTGTTTTGACACAGGGATGAACAGTATTCCTTGTAACAACCACATTTGGTGTACGAGTAAATGGCTTGTCAGCTGGCAAGGATCAGAAATTCACGGATGGAACTGGGTCTACGTTTTCCTCAGATTCATGTCTTAATGTAAGATATAAAAGATCATGGTTTTCTGTAGCCAAAAACCTTAATCCCACAGGGGGTGGCCATGAACAGATTGCCTCTATGCCATCCAGTCGTCAGCCATCAGGCATCTCTCGCTCCAACACACACCATCCTCATTCACATATCTCTCCACCCCATCCCTCCACCTAATATTTGGTGTCCCTCTGTGCTTCCCTCCACCACACTCACATACAGTACAGTACACTCTCCTAATCCATTTCTCCTTCATTGTCTCTGCATCTCAGGGTACTTTTAACACTTCAGTACATCCAAATCACCTCCACAACACTCCTGAACTTCTTCAGTATTGTCTGTCTATCTCTCTGTGTAACTCCATGTGCTTCTATCAGCTTCTTAAATATCTGCACATCATTTGAACATAGAAAGCAGAACTGTATTGATGATGGTAATGTTTGTGATGATGATATGTAATTGTCTTTATTTCTTCTCGCTGTACCTTTAAGTCTTCTCTCTACCTTCCACAGTGATTACTGTGTGGAGAAGAACTGTGACTTCTACATGAGTGTTGATGCTGAGGCTCATTTGGACAACCCCTTCACTCTCAAGCTTCTCATTGAGCAGAACAGGTGAGAAAATTGAGAACAAAGGAGTATGGTGGAAGGAGCTTATGTGCATTGAAGGAGCCGCTAAGTGTTGTTGGCAATGACTCATTTGGCTTTGAACCCAATGGACTGCAAAGAGTGGTCGTTTCAGTCATGCGCTGTCAGGTATCTGTTGTATAGTCATATTCAAGATTGCCAGTGTTATGAGATTAAAGGGTATGAAGTGTTGTTATAGTGCATGCATCATAGAGAGGGCAGAATGGATTGTGTGTTGAACAGTACTTTAGTATTTCAGTAAGTACTGTATATGCCCCCTTTATATATATATATATATATATATATATATATATATATATATATATATATATATATGTCACAGATACAGTACAGTATATAATTTTTTACCTAGTCCATCTGGTTGTCAGCAAACTTTGTCCAACAGTGTACTAGCTTTGTTATTCCATAAAAAAAAAAAATCAGGTGTAAGTAAAGCCAAGTATGCTCTGTATCCTTTACGTGGACTGTCAGCTAGGTTGTGGTTGTTATTGTGTGTAACCTGAGTCTGTCTGGTCAAGCAAACCCATTAACCTCAGGCAGGCAATCACCTTTCCGGAGTCATCCTGTGCAGTGAAACAATGAATCCCTATGGGAGATGGCGTCTCACTAAAGCAAGGCGCGAGGAGAAGTGTGAAGGTTTGGTTCCTGGATAGATGCTGCATTTGCATCTCCACCCAGTTAACGGGGCACCATAGTGTGCTCCACATCATCCTGTTATTTGGTTACATGGATACGTTTTTGTGAAGCTGCAGAATGTGGTGAATGTTTTTGGCATATCAGATAGAGCCAGGATTCCGTGGACTTGAATGATGAGTGAATGAAAGTGTGGCCCATTGGATTAGGCAAACTAAGACTGTCTGAACGTGCTACTCCTCACCCTGCCCTAGGGTGGGAAGGGAGGTCCGGATGATGATGATGATGATGGGTACCACCCAATGTTTTAAATGGTTTCCTGAGTTAGGATTCCATTGGACTTATCACTAAATGTAGAGCTACCTGAAATAGAAAAAGAATAAGAAATAGTGATAGGAAGGATGGGAGAAAATAGGGAGAAAGGAGGGCAGACACAGTGATACAGTTGAAGGAAGAAATAGATTGTACTATAATGAGTGGATAATAGAATGACCCCATCTACCACTATGTCAGCTGAGTGATGGAGAATTTCAGAGTCTGGAGGATTCTTCTCGTATGGGCAGTGGTATGAAGGTGTATGTTGTGTTCTTGTGTGTGTGTGTGTGTGTGTGTGTGTGTGTGTGTGTGTGTGCACGCATGCACACATGCGTACATGCTGGATTGCAGCCAGATTGCAAAATTTTCAGTAGATCTCTGTTGTTGTTGTTGTTGTGTAGTAGCTGAATAACTCCTATCCATCTAATTGAAGAGACCCATGAACCACAGGTAAGCAATTGCCCCTATAGGGTTGTCCATAAGCTCCCTACACCACTGATGTGTCTGTGTCTTTGTGTGTGTTATTGGTGTGGGCCTACTCCACAGGCAAGAAACATGTCATCTGTGATTCCACCCAACCCAGATCTGAGCTGGCAGTGGAGGAGAGCTGGGTGATGTTCTGATCTGTGCCTAGCTAGATGAACTCAGTCATATCTATTTGAAACCTCTGATTGCTGGATGTCAGGAAAGTGATCTTGTAATATAGTGTATAGCGTGCTGATCTGTTCAAGGTGTTGTATTGGCCTGCACATAAAGTTAGTATGTAGTGGTCACTTCATTGCTAGTGCTGGAATGTTTGGAGGTGAAGTGTTGTAGAGGGTTTGAGACTGATTTTGCGGTAATTGTTATATGTGCCTAGATGTGCCGTCTATCTGTCATGTAATGGCAGGGATGTTGTGTATTGGCTGCTGCATAGAATTGTGTGCCCCTCACTTCAGGGTAGTCTCTCACAGGAAGGACTTTAGTTAAAGAGTGTAACTGAACTGTGGGAGTGGTTTTGATGCAATCAGTAGTAATGTAAAGGCCATTGTTCTGTATCGTTTGCATGGTGTTGTAGAGAGTATTAGATAGGATGGGAGTTCATACTGTACCGAGGAGGCATAGAACACCACTGATCTAATTTACTGTCTGCAGAGTAAGGAGAGTGTTTCTTTTGGTTACATAGGACATCACTGATCTGATGTATTGTTTGTAGAGTAAGGAACTGTTTCTTTTTGTTGTCCAATGCCTGGCCCTGTAGTTGCCTTGAGTGCATCAAATCTAGGGGTACACCATCTCTTGATGTCTTGCATGTGGTCTGTGAAGATGAGTCTAGTGTAATGTGTCACTCCAAGGATCTTATTGGAAGGTGTGTGTAGCACATGTACAGTCAGGGAAAGTTCTGCGTTACCCACCTCTCGAAGCACTGGTGTGAGACAGGTGAATATGAAGCGGCAGTCAGATTTCGTATGTCTGGTAACTGTGAGTGTGAAGGAGGGGGAGGCGGGGGATTGGGGGCAGAGGAGGGTTTGGTGATAGGTTGGGAATCACGTTCGTTCGTTTTAAGATATCCTTCACCTGTAGTGAAGGCCGGGCCATACATTAGCCCGGTGGGAATCACGTGTAAGTCTGCATTGTATGCCTTGGACGGTGTGTTTGAGTTAATTTAGTAACGATAATTAACAATATGACCCTAACATTTTATTTAAAATATTATGTAGATGTCTGTAGAGTCAGTGTTGTCAGGAAAGTTATGGAAGTCTGCTGGGTTAGGACAGAGGTTGAATGCATTCATTCCCTGTCGACTTTAACGAGACGTTTCTTCAAGAGATATCCATAACGATATAACACACATTTATGTTTTTTGTTGACTCTAATGTAAATTGCTATTAATTTATTTATTAATTATTTGTCCTTTGTCATCCCAGTAAAAACATCGCCTGCAAACATTTCCAGTGTTATTTTGGAAATTATTCATCTCCAACTTAGAGTCTAGGGTAGTGGGTAATAATAATAATAATAGTAAATCTATATGAGCAATTAACCGACTTCATTCTCCTTTAGACAATGAAACGTGGTCATAATTATAAGATCATTCTCTGTATCGAACATTACAAAACGAAGGCAGAGAAGCATACCTTTGACAGTAAACTTGTATTATATATGCAGTAATGTAGACACACTCAGATACCATACAAACAACATACCGCTTTTTCACTTTGAGAATACGTCGGACGCATTATCATTGGCTATTGATACTGTGACGTGAGCAGCGCTCCAAAACCTCCTGCCCCCGGTCACCCTCCCTCCCACTCGCAGTTACCAGACATGTGGGGTCTGGCTGCTGCTTCGTGACTATACGTCGACAACCAATGCTCCGAACAGTGTGTAATGTGGAACTTTCCTTGAATGTACATTATGAAGTGTGATATGATGGGAGTACCTGTGTTCATGTTTATTGCTGGTGATGATATCTGTAAATCAGTCTATGTACCCTGACAGACGTGTGGTGGCACCAATGTTGACGCGACCATACAAAGCATGGAGCAACTTCTGGGGTGCTATAACGCAAGATGGCTTCTATTCTCGCTCTGCGGACTACATGGACATCGTGCAGAGCAAGAACAGGTATATATATTACAATTTGTTGTGTGTTGTGCAAAACGATGACTATGGAGGAGGATGTAGTGGGGAATATGAATGGAAATACCCAGTACTTTGAAGTGGTTTTGCTGAATGTAACAAATGTATGACAGGACAAGGAGCTAAAATAACTGCACTGATATTGTATTACATGCTTCATCACTTAGAGGTTATGTTGGCTGTTGTGATGGAGAACAAAGAAGTATTGTAATGAGGTCATTCAAGCATATGGCGTGTATATCATTAGCAGCTTCAGTACATGAAAAAAAGGGGGGGGGGGGGTATTCAGAGTAATGGTTGATGTGATTGATCCATAAAAGAAACAAGTTCAGGAGCAAAATAATATACCACAGAACAAGAACTGACTATTAATCAGTGTGTTATGACATTTCATCCTGTGGAAGGTGGCCTCAAAGTTGCCCTCAACACTCGTGTCCCTGTTGAGATAATATTATGATCCCATCATCTATAGTCACCCATCTTGTCCCACTGCCTCATTCTTAGACTGTCTTTATTCATTCTTAGACTATCTTTATTCTTGTAATCATCCTACTTTAATACACAGGATGTAGCTAGGTGTCAGAAGGGGCAGCTGCCCTAGGTACCAAACAGAGGGGAGCACAAGAGGACATCTGTAATGCTTTGCCTGGTTACCTTCACTTCATTTCTTACCTTTTCCTCAAGCCCTTAATAACTTCTCCCATACTTCTTCCATTTTCATCAAGCCATCATGATATCTCTCACTTCTTCCTGTTTCTACAAGCCCTCCGTCACTTCTTCCCTCTCCTTCATTTCTATTCTTTCCCAAATCACAGTCATATCTCTCACTCTTCTTTCCTCCCCTCTTCTCTAAACCCTCCATCACTTCTCCCTGTCACTTTTCTTTCCTTCATTACCATGCCTTCAGTATGTCTCATCCTCACTTACCTTTCACCCATTTTTCTCAAAGGTCTCCATCACTTCTCTCCCACAGTCTTCTGCACTTTCAAGGTTCTCCCATCATTTCTCTGTTTTGTTTTTAAAAGCCTTTCACCACTTCTTTCCCATTTTCCAGCAACCAAACCTTCTGTTACTTCTTCCATTTAATGATTCATATATCTCTAAACCCTCCATCACTTCCCATCCTCACTCCTTCAGTCTCTTGAAAGCCCTGTATTACTTCTCTGCACACCCTTCCTTCTACCCATGGGTGACTCTACATTTAGTGACAAGCCAAATGGTTTCCTGTACACCAGGAAACCATTTTGTACATTGGGTGGTAACCATATAACCAAATTATGGGGCCTGGTGGTTTAGTGGGTAATTAAGGTCCTCCAGTCCGATTGAGCCTGTGTAGGTTTATATCCAAGGGATGGTTGGGCTTTATTGCTCACGTAATGCCACCCGGGGATGAGTGAGGCTGGTCACTCTGATTAAAATTCAGGACCAATTTGCCTAGCCCCGGGCTTCTACGTTTCTCATGGGGTAACAGGATTGGATGATAGATAGAATTGTAAAATATAATCATTGCAGGGAGGTAGGGGGTTCAAAATTAGGTTCTGTCAAAGGTGTCATCAGGGTTCATTATAGCACCATTTATATCCACCTTTTATTCAGTCACTCCCCATGCTCTCCATATAACCACATATGTTGCACTCAGTTGAGACTATGGAAGTTGGTCAGGAGAGTATCAGAAGGAGTACTTTTAGGTGATTAACTCGTCACGTCCCGACCACTTTTGCACCTCCAACACCCCCCAGTCCCGACCATTTTTGGAAAATTATTTTTTTGGCCAAAACCTTCGCTTTTGTGTGAGAAACATCGAAAATTCATAGAGAAATCGCTCACTTGAGGTTTAAAATACTCGATACAGGTAGGAGTACCTCCTTACCTTACAGGGTTTTCTATCAGGCTGGCTCCAAAGAAAACAAGTTCTTTGGGAGGATAACTGTTCCACACCACTCCTAAACGGTATTTATTTATGTATTTGGTACGAATTTATATGTAGTATGAGAGTATATTGGTTTTCAAACAGTAATATAGAAATTATAAGCATTGTTTCACTCACTAACTCATCACCATTCTTGACCTTCTTTTGCCACATTACTATCTATCTATCTATTGCCAGACGCCTCAATCCCGTTTGGGGTGGCCACAAACAAATCGCCTCCAAGTCGCCCTGTCCCCTGCCATTTCACTGCCCTGCTCCCAACTCACACCCCCTTCTCTCATATACCTCTCCACCCCATCCCTCCATCTCATCCTCGGCCTCCCACTCCCTCTTCCCCCCTCCACCTCACTCACATACACTCTCTTCGTCAGTCTTTCACCCTCCATTCTCTCCACATGGCCAAACCACCTCAGTGTGTTCCTCATAATGCTTCCTATCACATCCACGTGAACACCACAACGCTCCTTTATATCCTCATTCGTCAGCCTGTCTCTCCATGTGACTCCACAGGCTCCTCTTAAATAACTCATTTCCACTGCTCTCACTCTTGACTTTTGTCCTTCCAACAACGTCCAAGCTTCACTTCCGTACGTTAGAGTTGGTATCACAATACTGTCATGTAGTCACTTTTTCACTTCCATACTCACTTCCCTGTTTCTTATCACTGCTTTCAAAGAACCAGCAACCTTTCTTCCCTGCTGTACCCTTTCAAGCACTTCACCCTCCAAACCTCCATCCTTACTCATCACACTACTCAAGTACTTAAACATCCTCACATTTTCCAATTCCTCACCATCCAACCTCGCTGTACATTCACTGACTTCACCTCTCTCAAAGACCATCACTTTACTTTTCCCTACATTCACCTTTAGATTCCGTTTCTTACACACTCTCCCAAACTCATCCACCAAGCCTTGCAGCTCCCCTTCATCTTCACTCAACAACACAGTATCATCTGCAAACAGCAGTACAGGGAGTTTCCAAACACTATCCTCTCTCACCAGGGCCACTCCAACATCCACTACCCTACCTTGTACCTGTTTTATTACCCCATCCATGTACAAATTGAACAACCATGGAGACATGACACATCCCTGTTTCAACCCAACTTTTAAAGAGAAAAATTCACTTAGTTCACCATCCACACGCACTGCAGCCTTCGCACCATCATACATACTCTTCACAGCATTCAACAACTTCCCATCTACTCCATATATTCTTAACACTTTCCACAATCCTTGTCTATCCACCCTGTCATATGCTTTCTCCAAATCCATGAAAGCCGCATGCAACTTCTTTCCCTTCTCTAGAAACTTTTCCACTAAAGATCTAAGAATGAATATCTGATCTACACAACCTCTTCCCTTCCTAAAGCCTCCCTGTTCTTCTCCAACTAATTTCTCTGTTCTTTCTCTAACTCTGTCCATAAGTATCCTACCATACACTTTTCCTATTATACTAAGAAGACAAATGCCCCTTTGATTACCACACACTTCTTTTTCCCCTTTTCCTTTGTGCAAGGGAATAATTATACCTGACTTCCAATCCTTCGGGACTCTACCTTCCTCCCAGGCCAATCTGCACATCTTCCACATCCATTCTACTACTATCTCTCCCCCATGCTTCAGCATTTCACCACACACTCCATCAATTCCTGGGGCTTTCCTCGATGTAACTTTCTTCATTGCTTCCACAATTTCTATCCTACTGATTTCTTCCTGCCTTCTCACCTCCCTCCTTCTCCCAGCCATTCCCCAGCCACTTATACTCGCATTACTTCCATCCCCTACGTTCAACAATTCCTTAAAGTGTTCTCTCCATCTGCTCAATTTTTCTCCCTTCTCCATTAGTAATCTACCATTTTTATCTTTCACTCCCCTGCTAACTTCACTTCCACCCTGTCTTACTCTTTTCACCTCTTTCCAGAACATTTTCTTACAGTCCCTCCACTTTACACTCAAATTCCTTCCAAATTCCTCATCCACTCTTTTCTTACTCTCTCTTACTAATCTTTTCACCTCTCTCTTTCTTTCTACATATAACTCTCTCTTCCGCCTCTCAACTTCTTCCACGACCCTATTTCTCATCCATTCATTGTATGCTTTCTTCTTTTGTGCCACAGCCTGTTTCACCTCTTCAGTCCACCACGCTGTTCCTTGCACCCCCCTCCGTCTTCTCTTCCTTCCACACACCACATCACATGCTGCACATATTTCTTCTGTAAATATCCTACACACACCTTCCACGTCTCCCATCTGCTCCAATTCATATTTGCCCAATCGTTCCTCCACTTCTCTCTTATACTCTGCCTTTTTCTTATCCTCTTGTAACCTTTCCACTCTTCTTGCAACTACTCCTTCCTGTCGTCTTTCCCTTCTTCTATTCCTCCATCTTACTTGAATTCTAATTCTGGCCACCACCAAGTAGTGGTCAGAAAGTCCACTCCCCCAACCTCTATAAACTCTTGCATCCATTACACATCTTCGCGTCTTTTCATCCACACATAATCATTGCCTTCCTTTCATTCAGTTCACCACCCACCCTTCTCATCACTCGCCATGTATACCTGTGGATCATTTTATGCCTGAAGAGGGTATTGGCTATCACCAACCCCCTCCCAGCACAAATGTCCACTAATGCACTCCCATTCTCATCTATCTCAGCAGGCACACCCCACTCACCAACTGTTCCATCCACCTTCACATTCCCAACTTTACCATTCATATCACCAATCAAAAACACTCTCTCATTCCTTCCAAACTTTTCCATGCACACTTCTACATTTGTCCAGAACTCTTCTCTTACTCTTCTAGCACGATCTTGCGTTGGCGCATACACACACACAATCGCCCACATTTGTATTCCAACTTTCAACTTTACCCACACAATCCTTGACCCAACTGATCCATACTGTCTAATGCTCCTCTTCCATCTTTTACTCACAACTATACATACTCCTTCCTTTGCCCTCTCACTATCACCTACTCCTTCACATATACCCCATCCATACTTCCATTCTCTCACACTTTCTCCTCTCCATTTTGTTTCAGTTATTCCACATACATCCACTTTTGCACCCTCAAGCACCTGGACAATCTCTCTCTCTCTTTCACCTCATCATTCGCTCCCCTTACATTCCACGTTCCGATAACCATGTCCTTTGTCCGGTCCTTGGTTGTCATCATTTGGTCAGTCCTTGTCCGAGGCTTATTGTTTGTTTTTTTAGTTAGTTGTTTTCCGGGGAGGGGCACTAACCCTCCGCCAACATTTTAGTCGCCTTTTACGACAAGCAGGGATACTGGGGGAGTATTCTTGAAAAAAAACCCTACCCCCAGGGGGTAGGATCATCATTTCTGACTGTTTCTTCCTCTAATGCTATGTAAACTTTGTCCTCCATATTGTCATCGATTGGGGAATCACTCTGGCCCTGATTGTCTTTATTGGCCAGGTCACTGGTAACAGGTGCATTGCTGAGACAATGGTGTGTGTGGGGGGGGGGGGTAGGTTATGCAGTGTAAGGCATTGTCCCTGCTTGGCATCTTGTAGAGGAAGGTGTCCCGTGTATACGTACGAAAAATCACGTGCGAAAATTGAAACTTGTGCAAATTGGGGACCTTGCAATTGCAAAATGTACCAGTACGTCGACGGGACTGGAAAATGCAAAATGTTGCAACGTACCCATACGTCGACGGGATGTCTCGGGTTAACGGTAACATTCTTTGTTTAGCTCTCCAGTCAGTCTCTCACCTTTATCAGCTTTATGTTAGAGAGGAAAAAAGTAGGGTAATATATGAAGAACAAATAAGTGTAGTGGGATGATAGGAGGGAGGGTCATTGTTCAGTAGAGGCAGAAGTGCCCTTTTTTTTTTTTTTTTTTTTCACAAGATACAGTATCAGCCAACAGATAGATGGGTAGATAGAATCAGTGAGTGCTTCTTTAACTTCTAAAGACCTTGGCTGTCGAACGACAGTTACAGAAAATGTCGCATAAAGTCCTGTGGCGTCGATGGTACAGAGGCAATCAAAAACTGGTGGTAGGTAGCACCGCCTCTTTATGATGTATATGGAACCCGGCCAATGGGAACTAAAAGATCAGGTGGTGGGAGGAGTGATCCGACCCCTCCTGGGGTGTGGGCACTTCCCCCTCCCCAGGCCATCTCTCCACCTCCCGTTGCCCTATTGGATCCTGCCTTCTGTGTCCCCTTCCACCCAGACTACCCACCATATCCCCTGTAGGCCATACTGGGTGTGTGTGTGGCAAACATATTCCCTCCCTTTCCCCCCTCCTCCTGATGCCCCCCCCCCTACTCCTTCCACCTCCCTATTCCTCCTTACTTCTCTGTCCCATTCTCACTCTTAGTGAGGAGTAACTTTTTTTTTTTTTTTTAACGGTCAATTGTGCAATAACCATTAGACGTATGAGTGTGATATACATTTTCTGGTGTGTATAATCAAGGTCTTCAAATCTGTATGACCAAAATTTACTTTGGTGCAATTTTTTTTGTCCCTGTCTATACATGAGGGGTAACAATTTTTATGTTTGACGTTCTTTGGGTGATATTGTGGTAACCGTAAGTCATATGAGAGTGAAATGTACATTTTCAGGTGTGTAAATTGAAGCTCTTGAAACCCGGAAGAAAAAATTTTTACCTTGGTCAAAGTTAAAAAATCGGACCCTTTTTGCAGGTCTAGGGATAGGGGAGCTGAGGGATTTGCGGTCTTTAGGGATTAAAGCAACAACCCATTTGTCATTTGAAACAGTGATGGCTAATGTGTCAATGTAATTTTATAATTGTCATCCAGTGGTCTGTAGAATAATCCCTTTGTGTGTGCCCACTACCTTTAGCTGCTTTATTGTAGCATTGAGATATTTGTTGCCATTTTTAAGCCAGGTCACCAATACTGTATAAATCTTTCAAACACGTCATTCATGTAAATTAAGTTATCATGTCATATCGTATCGTTTATAAAAGCTCCAACATGCTTGCATGTGTCAGCCTCAGTTACCTAATGGTAGCTTTCCACACTGCTCGATCATTGGTAGCCTCCCTGTTTAGTCCATCATCCCAAAGGTCACACTCTGTGACTTCGTCTTAGATCTTTTTTAGTCTGCCTCTCGCAGCCCTACCCCTGACGTTTACACTTCTCACTGTCTGCACCCAGTTGTCATCCTCCATCCTCTCAACATACCCAAACCATCTCAATCTACCCATCCTTATCACAACACCAGTACATTCCAGTCCCATCCTTCCTCTCAACTCTTCAATCATAATCAGTCCCCCACCCACCCAAAGCCCTGCATTCAAGGACATACTTCACATCCATCTAATCACTGTCATTTCTGTACCTTTGAGCCTGTGAATATCCTTGTCCTTTATTGCCCAGGTCTCACTACCGTAGCATGCCACGTACAAAGATCCCTTAGCACGGAGGGAGAGCCCTCTTAGTGTTCGAAGAGGCAGCAGCTCCTGAACTTCCTCCAGCCATTCTTTACCCTAGCCACAGAGCCAGCTTCAGCCCCACCTCCAGCACATAACATGTCCAACAAAAAACAGAACAACTACTCACACTTGAGAAACTCACCAGCAAGATCAGTCCTTTCACACCTGACAAACTCTGTCTGTTGTCTTCGACACACCGCACACACGAAATTAGCATTATTTTGCAATCTACCTGCAGATTTCTATGTTTATGTAGCTTGGAAGGATCTACAGCAAGGTTCTTAGATCTCTTTGGGAGACATGAATCATGGATCAGAGGATAGATGAAGCCTAAGTAGTGAGTAATGGATCTGCCACACCCTAATGCCAGTAAAAATAGGGAAGGGGGAAGGAATATCCAACCTCCTTTTCCTCCCTTTCATCATCATTACATCATCATCATCCAGACCTTCTTTCCCACCCTAGGGCGGGGTGAGGAGTAGCAACGTCCAGACAGCCCAAACTTGCCCAGTCCAATGGACCACACTTCCATTCACTCACTATTCAAGCCCCCGGAATCCTGAATCTATCTGATATGCCAAAATCATTCACCACGTTCTGTAACTTCACATAAACGTATCAGAGTCAGTCCAGACGCTGTCACATTAAAAAGGGATGCCAAATCCCTGATCATGCGCTTCTCCTCACAACATTCATCCAGTCAGCTCGATATCTTGTCAGTCCCCTAGCCTCACTGACTTCCAAACCTCTCTTCCTCACACAGTCATCCACCATATCTCTCCACCTTCTCCTTAGCCTACCCCGCCTCCTTCCTCCTTCAAATTCGCTCAGAAATACCTTTTTCATCACTCTTTGTTATCCATTCTCTCAACATGACCATTCCATCTCAGTACACTCACTTCGATTCTGGTGTCCACAGACTTCCTCTTTCCATATCTTTCACAAATCACATTATTTCATATCCTATCCACTATTTGTACTCCACATACATTCCTCAGCAGTCCTAACTCCACTGCTCTTACCCTTGACTTTTCATTTTCATGCCACACCATATACTCACATCCATATGTTTAAGTTGGCATTAACACTCCTTAATGTAAGCCTTGTGCAGCTGCAACAGTCAAGCCTCTGTTTCTTGTCAAGGCCATCATTGCACCAACTACTTTCCTTCCTTGTGTCACTCTAGTTTCCAACTTCTTTTGCAAATTTTCCTTTCTTTTCTATCATTGTACCCAGGTATTTGAACTCTCACCAATTCCATCTCTCTCCATTCACTGTAACATCACACTGGGAGTCACCTTCTCTCTCATTAACCATCACTTTAAACTTTTCTCCATTTACTCTTAAGGCACGACACTCACAGACATCAGCATAACTCTGCACTAGCCTACCAAGTTCGTGTCCGGTATTTGCAGGTAGTTCTGCATCATCAGCATACAACAGATTTGAGATATTCCATCCAACACCATTCATTACCAACACCATCCCCCTCTCCATTACTTGTGTTTTTACTTCTCTCATCACCCCGTCCATATATATATTTTTCTACAATATGTAGCAAACATACGAGGTGCTGTTCAAAATTTTCCCGACTAATGCCATGTAAAACTGAAAACTCATTACAGCTTCTGTTTGCAGCCATCACCTTCAATGTAGTTCCCTTGTGCATTGATGCACCAGTCCCAGTGTTTCCTCCATTCCTGGAATGCTTCCTGGAAGGACTTTTTGATGAGAGTGTCAAGCACTGCCCGCTATTCCTCCTGGATGTCTTCAGTGGTATCTAAACAACGCCCTTTGAGCTTGAGCTTCATTTTTGGGAACAGAATGAAGTCACGGGACCTGGACAAGAAGGTTTCATCTTCTGAGGCGAGTCCAAGAAGCTCAGTGCAGACATTGACCTGTTGCTGCATATGGTTAGCTGTCAGGAGTCTGGGGACGAATTTGGCTGCGATGCAGCGCATGCCCAATTCTTCACTGAGAATCCTCTGACATGTCCCGTACCCAATTCCCACCTTCTCACAGATATTGTGAGTGCTCCAACATCGATCCTTATGAACAAGCTGCAGAATTTTTGTGACATTTTGAGGAGGTGTGCTGGTTGCAGGTCTCCCTGTGTGCTTGTCGTCGTCAACCAACATTCGACCAGCCTTGAACCGTGCATGCCACTGGAACACCTGTGTCCAACCAGCTAGAGATTGCTCATCAAACACTTGTTGAATCATTGCCAGAATCTCTGTTACATTTTTCCCAAGATTCACACAAAATTTAATGCTGTTCCTTTTTATGTCCATCTTGAAAATCGCCTGATGACGTGCACGACAGCAAGCAAATGAATGTCACTAATCCCCACATCTGCCAAGCTCCGCGCTGCATTGCTAGTACTGCCACCAGGAGGTGCATCGCGCTACTACAGCCAGTTTAGACCGCGATCCCAGTCCAGAAAATTTTGGATAGCACCATGTATGAATATATGTAATGTCCTTTTCCCTTAGTCCCTAGGGTTAAACTATGCAGTAGTTTGTATGTGTATTTCTGTGCTCTAGGGGTCTGTGGAATGTACCCTATGTGTCCGCCTCCTACCTCCTGAAGCGCAGTCTCCTGGATGACCCTCAGACCAAGCCATCCTTTATTAGAAACCTCCTTGACCCTGATATGGCCCTCTGTGAAAACCTGAGAGAAAAGGTTAGTGCTTGAATTAAGAAAGGTTGGAGTTGCTGGAAAGGGAGAGGAAGGGAGTGAAAGGGGAAGAGGGAGTGTAGAAGCTGGGTAGGAAGGTAGAATTCTAATTTGAGTTAGAGGAAAACTGTGACTAATTCAGTAACCTCACCAACATAGAGTGTACAGTACTTGTGAAAAAAAAACAGCAACTAAAAACACTAACTGTTTTCTAGTCAGCCAAGAACGTACCCACTGATAACAACAATCAGAAGTGTACCAGTCAGTCAATGGCACAGTTACTGAACACAGCAACCTAATTAATTCATTACAACGGTAAAGCATGTATAGACGTGAGTGAAAGTAACAACTCAGGATATTTCCCTAGAGACAGAGGAGTGCAAAAAGCTCACACAGAACAGGACAGGAATGGATAGTAAAAATGTATTACATTTACATTTTTTCTCAGACATTCAGTAGTTTGAAGATTCGTGCAAGACTGGTAAGCCACAAGACAAACTGATTTAGCCTCTCAGGATGAGCTGTGGTTGCTTTTCTTTTCTTTTTTTCTTTCTTTCTTTTTTTATAGCTTCAATTGATATGAATTTGAAGGTTATTAATACCATAATATTCAGTGTTCAGTGAACGGACTCTCTCAGTATATGACAGGGAAATTGTCTGTTGCATGTGTAAGAGGTTTGCTGCTTCATGATGGTGAGGCATTGGCAGTATAGGATGAAAAGATTAAATATTTAAGCATAATGATATGAGAATGGGATAATGGATGTGTATGTCACATTGTGGTAGAACTATGAGACAGATATAAGAGGACATTATGGAAATGTGAGTGTGAGATGATGCACACAGGTGGACTGAGGTGGTTTGAGCATGTGGAAAGAATGTGTAACTGAGTGAACTTTAGCACATACATTAATATAGAGAGAAGAAACCTAGAAGGCAGACCAAGGAAGACCCCTTGAGGTTCTGAAAAGTGGTCTCAGGGTCAGGGGACTTGATGAAAGTGCTGCAGGAGAAAATAGATTGACCCATGCAAGCATGAAACACTGTTTCAGAACTGATGTGCAGAGAACAACAGGGCAATATGTTTACACGTACAGTGCAACCTCCTAAATCTAAATATCCTTATTCCAAAAACCTCCATTTTTTCAAAAATATTTTCATGCAATAGGAGGGTGTTGATATCTGTCCTCACAGTCAGTGCATACCATATTTGAAGATAGTTATTTCTGAACAGCTACAGTAAACCATCAATGTACCGAACCCTCTTTAACGAATTCTGGTTTTAATGACCACCATGAGCCGACCGAAGATTATGTTAACAGAATTTGTTCGGTAAAAGAATGGATGCATGGAAAACACCGACCAGCATGGCGCGCGCGCACACGCACACACACACACACACACACACACACACACACACACACACACACACACACACACACACACAAACACCGCTCGCTGGTGCAGTGGTAACGTTCTCGCTTGCCATCTGGTAGACGGGAGTTTGCGCCTCGCTCAGGTTGCGAAAAGTTTCACTGACGAAGTGGGTGGTTACTGTCCCCCTTGAGCAAGGGGACGGGTGTGTGCGTGTGTGAAGGTCACAGCCTTGCCCTTAGATCGGACTATATGAGCTCTCAGCTCCCTTCCGGGAGGGTAAAAGCTGACGATCACAACCATCAAGCGATCCTGACCGACCCGGTGAATTACACACTCTGTCTCTGTCTCTCTCCGTCCTGCAGACCGCTTCATCAGTCTCTGGGTAAGCAGCATTGTGAGGGAAGCCATAAATAGAGCATTCGTTGAGAAAAAAGAGCCATGTAGACCCAGCTGTATGTTATTGTGTAAGACTGTGCAACCGACCAATGCTCTTTATTTAACAGACTTTGTTTGATTAAAGCCATGACGCCTGGGAAATTACCAAACAGCATGGTGTTCGGCTTCAACATCAAGGGCATTTAGTTCGTTATATTGAGGGTGTACTGTACTTCATTGCTGTTGTTGTTGATGGTTATACAGGCTATTTCATATGTCATTTTCTCTGGAAGGGCTCTGGACCCAAGTGTTTGGATTTGAGAATTGTTACTGTACAGATAAACCCCTTAAAAACCTATTACACCCAGGACCATTTTTTTTTTTTTTGGGGGGGGGGGAATTTCTCAGGCAAGAGGGAGTGATATTGCAGGACTGATTTACTGGAGAGAGGGATGATGCTGTTAAATTTATTTCCTGCTTGTGTAGTAAATTGGTGGTAGGTGGAGGCACTCACCATCCACTCACTCAATGTAGTGCTGCTCTCGAGTGTCTGCCCTGTCCTCTCCTCCATCCTTCTTTCCTTCCATTTTCTTCTGTCTTTCTTTCCTTCATTCTTTCCTCGCCCTTCTGCCTACGGGTGACTTTACACTCCCTCTTCTGTCTTTCATTCCTTCATTCTTTCCTCTTTCTTCTGCCTATGGGTGACTCTACACTGAGTGACAAGCCAAATGGTTTCCTGTACACCAGGAAACCATTTACTTCGCTGGGTGGTAACCATATAACCAAATTTTGGCGCCTAGTGGTTTAGTGGGTAATTATTGTGCTCCAACCGGATTGAGCCAGTGAAGGTTTATATCCAAGGGGTGGTTGGGGTTGATTGCTCACATAATGCCACTCAGGGATGAGTGAGGTTGGTCACTCTCATCTTAAATATCAGGACCAACTGCCTAGCCCCGGGCTCCTACGCTTCTCATGGGGCAATGTAGGATTGGATGATGATGATGATGATGTAGTAAATTTTGATAATACAGTAAAAGTCCTCCAATCTGACCACCAGTAATCTGAAAATCCCAATACTCATTTTGTCAAGGCGAAATTTTCCTAATTTTTCTGGGCTTTATTTAAGAATTTATCTGGCTTGGACTTGCCCTTGGACTTGGATGTACCTGCCTGCAACTATTCATTACACTTCTGTGCATTTCTGGTGTATAAAACAATAACCCATATGATTTTAAGTGTTTATTTAATGATCATGTACATACCTCTAATGTGTTCAAAGGTCCCTCCCAGTAGTCCGAAATACCCTCGGTCCCCTGCCATTTGAATTACAGGACTTGTACTGTACTGTAATACAATAATAATCATTCAGAAATTTTTCCCTAGCAGATGATGATGATTAAAATGATAATAATAGACTACAACAATAAAATAAAATTATACACCTTTTTGCATCAGTCATGAAACCCAGTATAATTACCAATACCATGGCCACCAACACTGCTGTACTATTGAAACCATTGTTGCCACAAACAGAAAGTCTTCATGTACGTCACCAACCGCGTGGACTTTGGTCACTTGGTCAACGGTATCAGCTTCAACCCTGAGCGCATGAACCCAGAGTTGTGGGAGCTGTTGGAGAACCGCTGGGACTGGGAACGCCGCTATCTCCACCCCAACTTCAGCATTGCCGTCGCGGAGAACACCACACTTGAAATGGTGAGAGGAGTTATTGTTCTGAGGTGCGACAGTGAGGAGAGGATGTTTTTTAGGCAGAGAAGTGAGGTGAGAATATTTTTGGGGGGCAGAAAGATGTTTTTTTTTTAGGTAAGATGGTGAGGTGAGGATATTATTTTGTGTGACAGTGAGGGGAGGATATTTTGGGGAAGGAAGGTGAGGTGAGGTGATATTATTTTGAGATAGGGAGGTGAGGTTTATCCTTAGGTATGATGATGAGGTAAGGATATTATATTGAGATGTGACAGTGAGAGGAGGATGTTTTGGAGAAGGAAGGTGAGGTGAGGATATTGTTTTGGGACAGAAAGATGAGGTTTGTTTTTTGGTGTGATGGTGAGCTAACGATATTGTTTTGAGGCATGATAGGCAGGAAGGTGAGGTGTATTTTTGGGGTAATTAACCCTTTAAGATTCCCATGACACATTCATGCATTATGTCAAATCCATCATCAGAGATTCTGCTGATGCATTCATACATCATTTTAAGATACTTTTTTAAACAGTAATCCTTGATTATCCGTCATAATAGAGCCAAAGGCATGACCGGATATGGGCAATGTCCGGATGTCCTCATATGGAGTGGTATCCTCTACTGTACCCATGCCCTATCTAAAGCCATACCCAACCTAATTCTGGCAATGTTCGGTGGTCATTCAGCTGTTTTTATGCATCAAAACTCACATTGCAATATGCAATATAATTGTTAAAAAAAATAAAAAAAAAAGCAAAAAGCAAAACCCTACCAATATGTACAGTACCCCTCCTAATTTTGGTAGTGTTCTGAAGTCTTTCGGCTGTTTTTAGACATCAAAGCAGACATTGCAATATGCAGTATATTCCTAAACACCAAGAAAACAATGCATAAAAAATAAAAACTATCAATATGCTCAGTACTCCTTCTAATTTTGGCAGTCGTCTGCAGTCGTTCAGAAGTATTTAGACATCACAACACAGATGGGAATATCCAGTGTAATGTTAAACACAAAGAAAACTATGCATAAACAACAAAAATCCACAAATATTCTGCCTATAATGTACAGTACCCCTCCTAATTCTGGCAGTGTTCTCCAGTCTTACAGCTGTATTTAGTCACCAAAACACACATGGGAATATCTAGTGCAATGCCAGACATTAAGAAAATAATGCATAAATAACAACTCTCCACAAAAAATCAGTGAAGATGATAGTTGCAGTATTTTTAACCCTCTCGGAAATTCAAAAAGTTTCTGAGACAGTAGGAGTAATGGCTGACTCCGTGGCACAAAGAAAAACATTTCTTTCGCTTTCAATATGGCCCCGGAAATTGGTTATCCATCCATCCATCATCCAATCCTTTTTGCCCCATGAGGAGCGTGGGAGCCCGGGGCTAGGCAAGTTGGTTCTGACATTTAAGATGAGAGTGACCAGCCTCGCTCTTCCCTGAGTGGCATTACGTGAGCAATAAACCTCAACCATCCCTTGGATATAAACCTGCATCAGCTCAGTCCGATTGGAGCGCTTTAATTACCCACTAAACCACCAGGCACCATGATCTGGTTATATGGTTACCACCCAGCAGAGTAAATGGTTTCCTGGTGTACAGGAACCCGTTGGTTTGTCACTCAGTCTAGAGTCGCCCATAGGCAGGAGGAGGAGGAAAGAATGAAGGAAAGAAAGACAGGAGAGGGAGTGTAAAGTCACTCATAGGCAGAAGGAAGAGGAAAGAATGAAGGAAGGAAAGACAGAAAAGGAAGGAAGGAAGAGAGGAAAGGGCAGACAACCAAAGCAGCACTACATCGAGTGAGTGGATGATGGTTATATTAGTATAAATTGTATACCATCATCTTTGCTGGTGTAGTAGTAGTTGTTCCCTAGGCAGTCTGGCCGAACAGCCCCGAGTCTCTAAGGAAGACCATGGCCGAGACTGGGATTTCCCACAGTGCTGTCAAGGAGTGTTTGTTGTGTTGTTGGCGTAGGTGATTGTGTGCAGTGCAATCTTCCATAGTGTGCTTAATAGTATGGGGTGCTGTGTTTCTTTGTGGACAGGCATCAGCAACAGAGTCATCCAGCCTCTTCTGGTAACTTAAGAGGGCTGGATGATGCCCACATCTCAGTCTGGCCGGTGGACCCTGTCCTCACATTGGAGATAGGATTCAGAAGGATAGATATCAGGAGGCTGTGCATGCAGCTGTGTGTTGTCTTTAAGTGACTGAATGGAGCGGCGAGTGGTTTGGGTATGGATGTGCTTCTGGAAACTGGTCTGAGGGGGGAGAGATGACAGTATTTGTGTATGATATCGTGTGCTGGGTGTTGTTTTGATGTTCCTTGGTGTGCGTGGATGTGCTGCCATGTAGTGTAGTGGATGTTGTGGGTTTGTGGAGGCTGCAGTGATAATTTGGGTGCCTCTCATGTCTAGGTGATCCTTAACTTTGAGGACTTTGGTTTCTTGGTGTAGGTGGTCTGTGGGTGTAGTAGCTGTGCAGCCTGTGATTATTTTTAGGGCCATGTTCTGTATGGTCTGTAGTGTTGTAGTGTGTTTTAGTGAGGTTAGAGCCCAAGCAGGGCTTGCATAATTCATCACTGAACGTATACTGTGGTGGTGGTTTCTCTGTTGTGCCCAAATGTTGTATAGGCAGGTGACCTCAAGGCATTGAGTCTTGGTGTTATTTTATTTTTAATGTTTGTGATGTGTTGTTTAAATGACGTTGATGTATTGTATGTTACACCAAGGATTTTGTGTGTGTGTGTGTGTGTGTGTGTGTGTGTGTGTGTTCTTACCTAATTGTTCTTACCTAATTGTATCTTTACAGGAATGAGTCAAGCTCGTACTGTCCCGTGTCTTAAACCATATTTATCGTACATATCCTTAAATTTGTGAATTGTTTTGGCACACACTATTTCATACGGTAGTGCATTCCATTGATCAATTGCTCTGTTTGGGAAACTGAATTTCCTTACGTCTTTATCACCTCTCTTCTTATGCAGTTTTTTGCAGTGTCCTCTTGCTGATGCTTCTCCATATGTTTAGTAATCATTTATGTCTATTTTCTCCTTCCCTGATGTGCACTTATATAGCATTATCATGTCACCTCTTTTCCTTCTCTCCTGTAGTGTTGGTAGATTCAGTTTATTTAGTCTTTCTTCGTAGCTTAGGTCCCTTAAGCTTGGTATCCATCTTGTAGTGGCCCTTTGAACTTTTTCAATCTTGTCTATGTGTTTTTTGAGATGAGGACTCCAGACTACTGATGCATATTCCAGGGTTGGTCTAATGAATGATGTTGTTATCCTTCTTAGCATGTCTTCATTTATGTATGTGAATGCTATTCTCATATTTGCAAGCAGTGTATATATGTTCTGTACCTTCTCGCTGATGTGGTCAGCCGGAGATAGTCTGTTATTGATAATCACACCTAGGTCTTTCTTTCTGATGTGTATAGGGTTTTATTTCCTAACTTATAATCCCAATCAGGTCTTTTTCCACTTTTACCAAACTTGATTACATGACACTTGTCCACATTGAATTCCATTTGCCATGTACTACTCCATTCATGAAGTTTATTTAATTCTTCTTGAAGCTCGTTACAAGAGTCTGTGTTAGTAATTCTCCTTTGTATTTTTGCATCATCTGCAAACATATTCAGATAGCTCTCATTTCCAGTGTTACTGTTTATATCATTTATATACACTAAAAACATGATTGGTGCCAGCACTGAACCCTGTGGTACTCCACTAGTCACTTCTTTCCATGATGAGTAGTTTCCTCTTAGTACTGTTCTCATTTCTCTTTTTATGAGAAAATCTTGCATCCAACAAAACAGTTTGCCTCGAATTTCTCCTTGATGGTACAGTTTCCATAAAAGTCTTTGGTGTGGTACTGTGTCAAATGCTTTCCTGAAATCTAAATAGATATTGTCCACCCATCCTTCCCTTTCCTGTATTGTGTTTTTTTACTCTGTCATAGTAGCTCAACAGATTAGTAACACATGATTTTCCTTTTCTGAAACCAAACTGTCTTTCTGTTATCATACTGTGTTCTTCTAGATGATTTACCCAAGCTTTTCTTATAAGCTTTTCTAATACCTTGCTTACAACACTGGTCAGTGATACTGGTCGGTAGTTGAGTGGATTTTGTCTATTTCCTTTCTTGAATAAGGGGACAATATTTGCTTTTTTCCAAATATCAGGTAGTTTACCTTGACTCAAGGATTTTTTGAAAATTAAAAATAATGGTTTACTTAACTCCTTTGCACATTCTCGTAGTACCCAACATGAAATTTCATCAGAACCACTTGCTTTTCCTCTGTCTAATCTACTTAACTCCTGTATTACTTTTTCTGCTATTTGTATATCTGGTAGTATGTGTGGACATGCATGTTCCACATAGTCCCTTTCAAAATTTTTTTCTTCTGTAAAAACTAATTGGAAATTCTTATTTAGTGCTTCACAAATATCTTTCTCTTGTGTATAAGTGATTCCCTCGTCCGTAATTGATTGTATTATATCTTTTACTTTGGTTTTGCTTCTGATATAGCTGTGTGTGTGTGTGTGTGTGTGTGTGTGTGTTTGGTAGGGGAGTGTTGTTTATGGTGAGGTGTGGGATGTGACTGTGTTCTGCTGTCCAGTTTGTGAGAAGGGTCACTGTAGATTTGGCTGGAGCTATTTTGAGCCTGTTTGTGGTGAACCATTTGTTTAGTGTGCTGAGGTAAGGTTGGAGGATGTGTGCAGCTATGTTTGCATTTTGGTGTGTACATGTAAGTGTTATGTCATCTGCATAGGAAGTTATGTGTATCTGTGGTGTGTGGGGTGTGGGTATGTCGTGCATGTATAGGTTAAAGAGTGTAGGGGACAAAACAAGATCCTTGGGGGACATCATTTGTTAAGTTTCTGATGTTCGAAGTCTGACCGGCATATGTTACATGTGCACATCTGCCTGCTAAGTAGTTTGCTAGCCATCTTTTTGTGTTATTGTGCATGTTTGTGTTGAGTATTTTGTTGTGAGGTTGTGGTGGGGGATGGCATCAAAAGATTTGCTAATGTCTAGTGTGACTAGGAGTGTTCTGTGTGGTGGCCTAGCTGAATTCATGCCATCAAAGCCTAGCTGAATTCATGCCATCAAAAACTCTCTGTGTAAGGTCTGTAAGAAGAGTGTTTGTGGAGTGTAGTGGCCTAAAGCCATGTTGTGATGGGGATAGGGGGGTGTGAGGTGTAACTAGTTGTAGTGCCAGTCGTTCAGTGACTTTAGAGGGACTGTGATGGGGCGGTGTGAAGAAGGTAATATGGGGTCTTTGTTGGGTTTAGGGATATCAAAGTGTAGAATCTTTGCTGGTGTTTATGCTGTAAGTTAAACTAGTAATAACACACAAAACTGATGAGTAAAAGTACAAAAAAGAACGAGAATAAACTTGTAGGAGAGTAAAAAATATCAAATAACTTCCCAACAACCTAGTGCAAAGTAATGCCTGCATCGTCCAAGAACAAAGCATATATCTAGATGCAGAATTTCATGAGCTTTCTCATGGTGTTTTAAGAATTTTGATATGACCACTAGAATTCGAATAAATCTCAAAAAAGCAAAAAATTCATGCAGGGATGGTGGGAGACACATGGGCGGGGGAGGACTGAGAGGGAATGAGGTAAGCTGGGCAGTAGTGAACATGGGGAGGGATGGAGGAGGAATGGGTGGGGGGAGAAGCGAGGGATACCGCGGGGCTTTCACTATTTGGTGAGGAGGCGGATGGGCTCTTTTGCTCTGCTGGTGTGTTAGGGTCTGTGTTACCCCCCTGAGGGTGGTACGTCCCCAATGATCCAGCCAGTTGGCGAACTTTCACCATTCGGTAAGGAGCCGTACAGCCATTTTAGCTCAGCTTGTGGGTTACGCTGTTTTCCCAAAACGCTGCCAGAATGTAACTGGTGATCTGGGTGACTGGGGGATTTTGACCATATGGTAGGGATCCTTACAGCCGTTCTCTCTCTCAGCTTGTAGGTTACACTTTTGTTTTCCTCGCACGCTGCTGGTATGTTGCCAGTGATCGTGGTGGCTGGGGGATTTCAACCATATGGTAGGGATCGTACAGCCATTCTTGCTTAGCTTGCGGCTTAGGTTCTGTTACTCGCATGTGGACAGAGACCAGTGAGCCACGGAATGAAATTTTTTTACTTTGTAGGCCAGCGCCGAAGCTGGAACTTTTATGTCTGGTTATGGACAAATAAATCCAGATACGGTTATAATAGAGCCATGGCCCAATGAACAGATTTGGAGCATGACTGGATACAGGCCGTCTGGATAATCAAGGGATTACTGTATACAGTGAGTTTTCAAAATACAAAAACCCAAAGTACAAATTTTCGATGGTACGGAAGCGATGGATATACGACAAATTCCACAATATGAAAATATCTGTTGATGATATGAAAAGTGATACGAAAGGAAATAAGAAAAATTCAAAATGAGCACTGTGCAAAGCGCCACGCTCACTTACGGCAAGAAAAAGAACTAAACCCCCTCTGGTAAACACATTTTCACCCGCTCCTCAGTTGAGTCCATGTCCCTCCTCTCCTTGCAGCTTCACTGTACGTGAGGATATTTTTGCAGCTCTTCACCTTTTTGTACTGTTTTGCCATGCCTCCCAAGCACCTTGCATCATCTCCAGCACTGGGGGAGCCCACTGCAAAGAAGCAGCAGCACCGTACTCTAACTCTGGAGAGGAAATTGGAAATTATAAGATGCCACGAGGAGGGGCAGGGAGTCTTGGAGATTGGGTGTGCTTTAGGCCTTGCAGCTTCCCATTGGAACTGTGACGAAGAAAAAGGAGATGTACTGTACAAGAAAATGGCCACCTCCTTCTCTACATCTTCAGCTGCATGCCAGGCCACGAGGACCCGCGACTGTAAACACAGGTATTGCTTTCTTCAAAATAGGAGGGGTAAAGTTTAGGTGGGGGGTCTGAGGGAGTCCTAGGATGCATCCCCCCATTTCTGTGTATATTTTAATGGGGAAAATCGTTCCGATATATGAAATTTCGGATTAAGAAAGTTTTTTTTTTTTTTGTCCCTATCCCTTTCGTATATCAAACTCGCTGTATTCATCATAAATTGAGTTTATCGTAACATCAACTCATCATTTTGACTTTTCATTCTCTATGTTTTCCTTTTTTGAGCATACTACAATAAAATACAACTATTCAGCTTTATAATGACACCAATCCAGCATTCTGTCATGAAAAGTATATTTACACAGACTGATCAGCGAAAAAATCACGAAGTGAATATGTGGCTGAGAATCAGGCAAAATTGTGCATCTTCTTTCTTTTACTTTACCTTGCAATAACATGCATAAATCGCCATAAACTATATATCATTGTAAAGTTAATTTATTGTAGTTCTGTATGGTTCAGACCTGATTTATTCATCTTTATTAGTTTGTTCTTAGTGACTATTTTTCTACAGAAGGGTTTAAAATTGTTGGTTTTCACCAAACTTCAACTAGTCATTTTGAACTTTTAATTTCTTTATTTTCCTTTTTTGAACATACTACAATAAAGTATAACTATTCAGCTTTAATATGGCACCAAAATTAACATTCTGTCATGAAAAATGTATTTATACAGACTGATCAATGAAAATATGGTGGCGCGAAGATGCAGGTCAGTGCGAGAGTGGCTGACCCTAGGACAGATTTAATCTGACCGGGGCTGAAATCTTATAGGGTTAACTGTGGTGATTGGGTAAATTAGGGAAAAGCTGGTGAAGCATACTATATTGTTTTTTGCCTTGAATCTTTTTTGTGTAACTGTTGATGGTAACTAATTAGTTGTGCATAACTGGGGCAGACATATGGAGAAGAAAACATTAATAATGAGAATGCATCGTAATCAAGTTTATCAGAAAATGAAGAGAAAAAAATAAAGATCTGCAGTTTCTTCCTATGCATTCACAGAAAACATTAAAACTGCATACCCAGTCCTGCAGTGTGCATGTGGATTTAAAAGAATTTTATCATCCACTCACTTGATATAGTGCTGGCTACTTCGTTCTTCACCTTTATCATTCTTTTTCGGATTCTGCCTTCCTCTCTTCCTATTTCTCTTCTTTCCTGGCACTTTTTAATATTCTTCTTTCCTTTTCAGGTGGCTTTACACTGAGTGTCAAGGCTAATAGTTTCCTGTAAACCAGGAAATCATTTACAGTGCTGGGTGGTAACCATATAGTAACCCATGTGTTCCCTATGTGTCAACCAGTGAATTGGTGGAGGGCTAGTGCCCCTTCCTGTAAAATAACTAACTTAAAGACAAATGGCCACCCCTTACTGGATTATGGCATTTGGCCATAGATAGATAGACAGACAAAATAATACAAAAATAGTAGCAGTGACAGTACTAGAAGTAGTAGCAGTAGTAGTAATAGTAGCAGTTAATGGATGTGAACCCATTCTACAACATGTCTTAAGATATGAAAGTTATATCTTTCCTCTTTCCCCTATTTTGTAGGGGTCCCCTCAAAAAATCGTTGTGGAAAATTTGCAGTAGTAGTAATAGTAGCAGTTAATGGATGTGAACCCATTCTACAACATGTCTTAAGATATGAAAGTTATATCTTTCCTCTTTCCCCTATTTTGTAGGGGTCCCCTCAAAAAATCATTGTGGAAAATTTTATATAGTGGAATACGTTATCAAGAAACAAGATGAACTGATTTGAGAAATTTGTTGAAATCCATGTGCTCACTTTCCCGTATTTCTGATCATTTTTATTTTTGGGAGGAGGCTGACCCCTCCAAGAATCACTGGGGGACCATCGCTCCCCCAAAATTGAATTACAGATGAAAGGTCATTGTACTACATGTACTAAGATATTAAAGCCATAAACAAAAGTGTTGATGTCTAGGGCTGGCGGGGATACTATCAAAGCAGAGGGAGTGTTGCCATGTGCACGTATGCCACAAGGGTGTGGGAAGTATCTCCATCCTGTGCAGTGTTTGTGATATGGATACAGAAGAAATGCAGTGGTATTAGAGGTAGACTGCAAAATAATGATGATTCCTTATGTGTGTTGTGTTGGAGAGAGCATGAAGAGACTCAGTCATTAAAGGATTGAACTTGCTGGAGAGTCTCTTGAGTGTGTGGAGCAGTTTTTTTATTTGGGGGACAAGTTGTATGCTGGAGGTGGGGCTAGAGCTAGTTTTGTGGTTAGGGTAAAGAGTGGGAGGCAGTCCAGGGAGCTGTTGCTTCTCCTAACAATGAGGAGGCTCTCCCTTCGTACTAAGGGATCTGTGTATGTGGCATGTTTGAGTATTGTAATGCTGTACGTTAATGAGACCTGGGCAGTAAAGAAAGAGGATATTCGTAGGCTTGTATGTACAGAAATGACAGTAATGGATGTGTAGTTTGTCCTTGAATTTGTGGCCTAGGGGAACATAAGATTGTAATTGAGCAATTGAGAGGAAGGATGGGACAGGAATGTATTGGTGTTGTGATGAGGAGGGGTAGATTGAGATGGTTTGGGCATGTTGAGAGGATGGAGGATGACAGTTGGATGAGAGTTTGAAAGTCAGGGTTGGGGTTGTGAAAGGCAGACCAAAAAAAGGCCTGGGAAGAGATCATAGAGTGTGGCCTCATAGATAAAGGATTGAATAGGGAGGCTGCAAGAAATTGAGCAGTGTGGAGAGTACCATTAGGCGACCAAAGTTGATGCATGCAAGCATGTTGGAGTCTTTATAAATGACACGATATGATACAATATCTGCCCTTTTTTCACAGCTTCCAAGAATTTTTAATTTGGTGAGGGTGGCTAACATGCTGAAAATCATGGCTGGATAATTTCATGTGAAATACTTTTGGAGTAATCAGGTGAACTCACCTGGAGTGTTTCATTAAAGTCCATCAAATAGCCTAGGAGGTGTTAACACACACACACACACACACACACACACACACACACACACACACACACACACACATGCACACACACACACACACACACACAGGTTGCATCTCATGTAACAGTACAGGGTATAGAGCAAGTTGCTGATAATACCATCCTGCTTTGCAGGATTGATAATAATAGTAATGATCATCATCATCATCATCATCATCATCCAATCCTACGTTGCCCGATGAGGAGTGTAGAAGGCCGGGGCTCGGTGAGTTGGTCCTGACATTTAAGATGAGAGTGACTAGCCTCACTCATCCCTGAGTGTCATTACATGAGCAATAAACCCCAACCATCCCTTGGATATAAACCTTTACCGGATCAGTCCGATTGGAGCGCCTTAATTACCCATTAACCACCAGACGCCAGAATTTGGTTATATGGTTACCACCCAGCGTAGAAAAGTAATAATAATAATAAGAAGAAGAGGAATGATAATAATAATAATAATAATCCATCCATCCATCACCCAATCCTATGTTGCCCCTTGAGGAGCATAGGAGCCTGGGGCTAGGCAAGTTGGTCTTGACATTTGAGAGTGACCAGCTCGCTCATCCCTGAGTGGCATTACGTTTGCAATAAACTGCAACAACTCGTTGGATATAAACCTATGCAGGCTTAGTGCTGTAATTACCGACTAAGCCATAAGGCGCCATAATTTGGTTTTATGGTTACTACCCAGCGAAGTAAATGGTTTCCTGGTGTGCAGGAAACCATTTGTCATGTCACTCAGTGTAGAGTCACTAATAGGCAGAAGGAAGGGGACAGAATGAAGGAAAGAAAGACATAAGAGAAAGGAAGAGAGGAAAGGGTAGACATCTAAAGCAGCACTATATCGAGTGAGTGAGTGGATGGTGAGTTCCCCCACCTACAACCAAACGGGATTGAGGCGTCTGGCAATAGATAGATAGATAGAATAATAATAATAATAACAATACAATAATGTGACAAGCCAAATAGTTTTCTGTACACCAGGAAACCATTACTACGCTGGGTGGTAACCATGTAACCAGAGTATGGCGCCTGGTGGTTTAGTGGGCAATTAGGGTGCTCCAGTCAGATTGAGCCTGTGCAGGTTTATATCCAAGGGGTGGTTGGGGTTTATTCCACACATAATGCCACTCGGGGATAAGTGAGGCTGGTCACTCTCATCTTAAATGTCAGAACCAACTTGCCTTACTCTGGGCTCCTACGCTCCTCATAGTGCGACAGAGGATTGGATGATGGATGGATGGGTGGATGATACTACTACTACTACTACTACTACTACTACTACTACTACTAATAATAATAATAATAATAATACAGCAATAATAATAATAATAATATAATTACAATAGGTACTTACTTATTCATATTGTGTAGCCGCAATAAGGAAGCATAGCCATAACTGTTTATGGTTTATAAGGTATGTGCAATATAAATAAGACCTGAAGACCCAGAAGTATTGTACCTTCTTGTGTAACATCAACAAGATCTGAAGACAAAGGTCAAGGAATGCATGTGTAGATTTTATGTTAGTCTCGATAACTGTCTAACTGTATGCTTAACTGTAACCTTATTCCCATCAGATCATAAGAGGGACCACAGCTATATACTGTATCAGAAAAGTTACAGCTTTAAAGTGTTTGTGGTTTTCTCTGAAATGTGTTGGAAAGAAAAAACTGAGCAGATTTGAATTCGGTACTTTCCCACGAGGCCAAATAGCAAAATATTGAGCCAGAAGTATTCAGCTAACATTTATCACAGGGTTTTTGACCAGATAGCTGTGACTCAATTAGTTTCCAAAATATTTTAATTTCAAATTTGCAATTTTTAGAATAAAAATGGGTATATCACCTTCGGAAATAGGTCAAGGTCATTTATATGTGGCACAAGGACTTTGGTTCCCCTAGGGTACCCTCATGTATAACATCATGAAGATGATGAAAAAAGTGCAAAGGAGAAAAATAATAATACTGACAACAGCAAGAAGCTTCATTTATGTGGTGAAGCTAAATCTATAATATAATTATCTGATTTCTTAGTTTGTTGGTTTGTTTGTTACTGTAACACAACAAAACGGCGCAACGTAGTGCAGTTTTTGTTAGAGCAAGATACCGTTAAAATGCTCTAACTTGAAGAATAAAACAATTTCCAGTCCAGTTGGGCCACTGGTTCCTGAGGTATGACTCATTTCTGGTCTTTTGACATCAACTGAAAACTGCCGAAGGCAGCCTTTAACCCTTACCCGCGGGTCGTCTCTACCATAACTCACGTTACATAAGTATATATCGTGGGGCGTCACTTCTGTGGTCCAGGGATTTTTAAAATCACCCAGGCTTTCAAGTGCTTTCAAGTACTGCCAGTGTGTAGCTATAGGCAGTGCTGCTAATACTGCTAGTGCTCACATCCAGTGTTACCAATTTAGCCATTTTTCTGTGTTTACCTCGCCTCCCCACCTCCCCTCCCTTACCTCCTCCCCTGCCTAGCTACAGCCTGGTTGCGCAACAGAACTCCCGGCTGGTTTTTTCCATTCGCATTTTCCATTGAAATGTGCCCTATGCCCTATTCTCATACTAAAAAATATATAAAAAAAGGGATAAGGCTAATTGATACTGCTATCCCCACGGGAGGGGCACGGCATGGTCCAGCCATCCCCGCGGGTAAAGAGTTAAGCAAGTAATAATAATGATGATGATGATGATCTATGACTAAAGTTACTACGGCTACTACTGCTGCTGCTACTACTATTACTTCTACTGCTACTACTACTGCTACAACTACTACTACTGCTACTGCTACAACTACTGCTACAACTACTACTACTGCTACTGCTACTACTGCTACTACTACTACTGCTACTATTACTACTGCTACTACTACTACTGCTACTACTACTACGATGATGACGACAACGACGATGATGACGACTACTGATACTTACGATGCTGATGATCTACTACTACAACAACGACTGCTTACGATGATGATGATGATGATAATCTATCTGTAGCCAGATGCCATAATCCTGTAAGGGATGGCCATTTGTCTTTGAGTTAGTTGTTTAATTGGGAGGGACACTAACCCTCCGCCAACCCACTTGTTGACATGTAGGGAACGTGCATGGGTTATGTGGTTACCACCCAGTGTTGTAAATGTTTTCCTGTCCTGCAGGAAACCATTTGGCTTGTCACTCAATGTAAAGCCATCTGAAAAGGAAAGAAGAATAATAAATAATGACAGCAAAGATGGGAAAAATAGGAAGAGAGAAGGGCAGACACCAAAAATGAATGTTAAAGATGAAGGAAGAAGTAGGCAGTAATACATCAAGTGAGTGGATGAGACTGCCACCACCTACCACCATGAAAATAATCCATCCATCCATCCATCATCCAGTCCTATGTTTCCCCATGAGGAGTGTAGGAACCTGGGGCTAGGCAAGTTGGTCCTGACATTTAAGGTGAGAGTGACCAGCCTCACTCATCCCTGATTGGCATTACGTGAGCAATAAACCCCAACCCCCCCTTGGATATAAACCTGCACCGGCTTAGTCCGATTGGAGCGCCTTAATTACCCACAAAACCACCATGCATCATAATTTGGTTATATGATTCTGACCCAGCGTAGTAAATGGTTTCCTGATGTACAGGAAAGTAATACAGTCACTACTCGTTTTATGTTGATTCGGTATACGATAATTCACTAAAACGATAACAGAAAAGTTACACATCAAAATCCAATTTGCGATGAATTTCCCGCTATAACGATATTGTCCTCAGAAAATTTCGTATGAAGCGCCAGGCACACGCAAGGCAACAGTTGCTTGTCTCAGGCAAGATGGTGGCCCCAGTGTGCAGAGCATTGTCTTGGTTCAGTTGTGGCCCCGCCACCCCTTCAAAACCTTGCCTTTTCCACTCGTTTACGTGTGCCCCCCTGCTATCGTCACCTCTTAGCCAAGCATCTTGCTATAGTAGGCCTATATATACATTGTATAGCACCAGGCCAACGTTACGCAAGTGTAATTGTTGTGTTGTTGCAACATTTTACTGTACGTGAGTAACGCCGCCTATATTGGTGTGATAGTGTTTGTTTTGGTCTTGGAGACGACTTGGACCGACACAGGAAATAATTAAGGTGGGTTGTCATTTTTGTTGCAGTCTTAGGTAAGTGATTTTGGGAAGATGAGTTGACGTAACCCCCTTTTTGTAATATGTTTCAATCTCCCTATTTACGATAAAATCGTTTTACGTTAAGGTATGACCTGACATAACCCCATTGTGTAACGAGTAGTGACTAATAATAATAAAGTAGATGAGGAATTTTGTCCTGTGCATTGAAAGAAAAAGTGGAAACTGCATACCTAGTCCTGTGATATGTATGCTGATTTGAGCAATTTCGTTGAAATCCACATGTTCACATTCCCCCATTCTTGAGCATTTGTATTTTGGGGAAGGGCAGACCTCCCTCCCCAAGTATAAAACAACAGATGAGAGTCCAATGTACTGTATATTGTAATGTGTACTAAAATATCAAAGCCTTATCTGCTGTCTCTTCTCTGTTTGAAAATTGTTAATCTGGGAAGGAGACCGGCCCCATCCCCCTTAAAAAATCATGGCTGGAAAATTGTACAGTCGATCCTTGAGTAACATGCAGTTGGGTAACAGTTTTGTACTTACACGGTCAGCATAATGCGACAGGTCATAATCAGCACTGGAAAATCTCGACGTTACACGGGAAGTGTCAGCCGGCGGGGCGACACAACTTGAAAGTCGCACGTGTTGACATACCCACTAGACTTGCCATGATTTGCCGGCTTACGTCTGGGTACATCCACCTCCTGCAACAAGGTCAACTCCGTTGTTTCACCCCTGAACATCGAATGATTCAACTTAGATGTTGAAGAGGGAAGTGCAGGAGAAGCAACATCTCAACAGTGACAACAATATTGGAGGTGGGGAGCAAGGGGAAGTGCCGGGGAGCCACACATCAACAGTACACAGGTACCCAGCCTAACTCTTGCTGTTTATTACGTACGATAATGACGCAGTATTTCCAGTTTTCCTGTTGGAATGAAGTTTTGACAGGATCTTTTGTTGTTGGTTTTTTTTTTATAGATAAGCAAATGTAGTGGACCTTTTTTAAATGTTGGATTTTAAAAATGCTCGCAAATAGGAGATTCCATTATTGCTTTTCATACTGTGTGTATCTTTGATTTTACTGAATATGAAGCATCTTGTTTTTTGCTCACCTGTATCATATTTTGATGGATTTCTCTGTGATGTATTAAAATATTTGCTTAATGCATGGTTGTGTGACTTTTGCTGAACGCACCATGATTAACGAATGCTCATAATTTACGATACTGTTTTGTTGCAAGTTATGCTTAATGCACTTTTATGTGTCTAACTGTGGGCATAGGTTTCACAGCCATTTCTTTTCTTTCTTTCTTTTTTGTGTGTCCAACTCTGGACATAGGCTTCACAGCCTGCTCCCAAGGCCCAGTAGTCTTCCAACATACCATACACCTCTACATATCACCACTTCAGTGCCAACAGCCACCATCCATACTGAGTACATACTAGGGCAGTCTCATACAGGACTGGTGTTTGGTGTTAGTGGGGGTATTTTTACATGTCTGCAGGTCTTCTGGTAGATCAGTAAAGTCTGCATTTATGAAACTCAGATCCAAAAACTGTTCCTTGTCCTATCCAGGATTTGAACCTGGGTCCATTAGGACAGCAGGCCACCATGCTACCAATTCATCCACTGCCTTCCCCCAATTGCACACTGTGAGGTAGATTATAATCATTAGGAGGTCTGGTGAGCAGAACCCCACAGTTAGCTTTCAGCAACAACAGTTAAGCATCCATTGCTGTTTATGGTTTTGAACTGTATACATTTGAGTTTGGTGTGTTGATGTCATGTCCAGTCGGTGAGATCGGCAATAACCACATTATCGAAGGTGTTTAGGTGGCTTTCTGTAATATCACAAGGTAGGCATGTTTCATTTGTTCTCCAATATTTTTTTTTTATCTAAAATCGAATGGTAATCAACTGAGAAGTATCTAATACTAAGATTGTTTTCCTTGAAAGAGTAGGTCTTTGAGGAAACAGCTGAAATCGCTGCATCACTATTGTTTGTATTTACCCTTCTGATTTTTGTTAATGTTGTTTTAAAACCATTCATGTTCATAATTAAATGCAGTTATATCTCTTTCAGTGTTTTACCTGGAGGTAAAGGGTAAGGGGGTAACTGATGTGGGGAAGGGTGGTTAGAAGGGGTAAAAGTGAGAGTTTTGGAAACTGGCCAGACTACATTGTACTGTTTTACATGCAGACATATAGTTTGAGTGATGCGGGTTTGAGTACCATAGTCTTTGTCCAGTCCATATTATCCGTGTTACTCGAGGATTGGCATAGTTGAAAACATTCGTAGTAACCAGATGAACTCAGCTGAGAAGATCCATTCAAATCTTTCCTGTATTTCTGATGTTTTCTTATTTATAGGGGGGGGGAGATGACCACCACCCCCTATAAGAATCATTGGGGGGGATCACATTCCCTGAGTACAGCATTATGGATAAGAGTACAACATAGACTAGGATATGAACGCCATATCTGTTGTCCTTTCGCCAATTCGGAGAATTATTTGTTTGGTGAGGGGTAAGCTGACCGCCCTAAAAATCATGGTTGGAAGGTTGTATATAGTAGAAGACCTTCGGAGTAACTAGACAAACTCAGATAGGAAATTTCATTCAAATCTTTCTATTTCTGATAGTTTTAATTTTTAAGGGGGCTGACCCCCCCCCCCAAAGAATCATTGTAGTGGTCACTCTCCTCGAATATTGCTTTGCAGATGAAGAGTTCATTGTACAGTATAACTTGTACTAAGGCGTTGGTGTCTTATCAGCCCTCCTTTTACCTTATATGAGAAGTTTTTATTTGGTGAAGGAGAATAGCCTCCTTAGAAATCAGGATTGGAAAATTGTATGTAGTGGAAGACCTTCAGAGTAAGCTGATGAACTCATGTGGGAGCTTTCATTCAAATCAAATAGCAAAAGAGCAGTTAAAGCACAGACACAGGCAGGCTGAGTTTCATGTAATGGTATGGGTAGAGTTGTCAAAAATGATACCAACCTGCATTGCAGGACCAATAGTGATAAAAGTATTGAGTGGAAAAGTACATGCATGAGAATGGGCAAAGAGAGCTGTTAGGAACAGTGCTGAGTTGATAGGAGTGCTGAGTTGATAGGAAGCTGCATGAAGGTGTATTAGTCATGGCTATCCAGGATGAAATTAGGAATATGGCACTGGGCAGTATGTAGAGAGGCTGAGGAGATAGAAAGCATCTCTGTCTGCTTTATTAACCATTTCATTACCATTTGGGTATTTCACAGGACTAAATCTAGTTTATTTTTTTCTGATGAGGGAAAATTCTAAGCATTTCAAAGGTTAATACTGTAACAGATTTCATCCCTTTGACCAGCTAAACAAAACTGTATTGTAAAACTGAGTAGAAGTATTTTAATGCCCATAGAAGGTGAAAGGTTTGAGAACCATATTCTTGTGGGATTAGGAGACTCCCAGGCACCTTCACCATATCACTGTTTCTGCATGTACAGTAACACATTAACAGCTTCCAGTATGTTATATATCCAGTCTGTGTTGATATGAAAAAGACATAACATTCAGGAGAAAGTGAAGTTTTGATGTGTTTAGTATATAGCAAAGGAACAGCAATACAAGCATCCCTGGACCCCTGCCTGTCGCATCAGGAGGAGGATGGTGGACTGCAGGAGAAAGCACAATCAGCCTGCAGTCCACAAGGTTCATGTTCAGGTCAGCCTGGGGCCACAGGAACAACAACTATGGCAGGTCTCCCAAGAGCCATATAAAGTTGTCAAGTGGTAGCAAATGTCATTATTTTGCAGCAGTTAAAGACCATTCAAAAACATGAATATTGCCCACACTGCCCAAAAAGTAATGTTACCATCTCCCCCACAGCCATGCCCTGATGTATATTGGTTCCCACTATTCAAGGAGAGGTATGCAAAGGAGATGATCCAGACATTTGAGGACTTCGGAGTCTGGTCTGACGGTACCCATGAGGTGGGTGGCTTTAGTCCATTACTGTTATTGAGTGCATTTTCTTTATTCATTTTTGAGCACAGAATAGATTTTCTGCATCAGAATAAGAAAAAAAAAAAAAAAGCTAAGAAACATAACACACACACACACACACACACACACACACACACACACACAGCATTTCCTCATCCATATACCGTAATTAAAAGCCACTCTCATGTTGGTTAGTAATCCATAGGTGCCTCCAATGGTTCTGTTTATATGTTTTTATTGGTGACAAGTCATCCTGCTAAGGTGGGGGTTCGTGCCTTGCTCAGGATATGAAAAGTTTCACTGATGAAGTGGGTGGGCACTGTCCTCCTTGAGCAAGGGGACGGATGTGTGCATGGTGTGTATGAAGGTCAAGGCTTTGCTCTTAGATTGGACTATATGAGCTCTCAGCTCTCTTCTGGGAGGGTAAAAAGCTGATGATCACAACCATCACATGATCCTGACCGACCCAGTGAATTACACACACACACACACACACACACACACACACACACTATATAACTATAATGTTCAGTGTCCATTGGGAAAAGAAAAACTTTTTACAATTTACCTCTAAACAGTGTATAGCTCCAACATATGGTGATGTGAAGATTTGTAGCATGTAGGAGGACTTCTGGGCCTAAGTTTGCAGGCTGTCCTGTGCCTTGAGTCAAGTGTATTAAAAGAAATACTAGTGTTTGCATTTAGTCAATCTGTATTAAGTTTAAACATCCTTTATTATGTATTTTGCACAGAATTTATAACAAGGGAAGTTTGTATATTATTTCATCTCGGGAAACCTGGTTAGGACAGCAGGTGTCTGAAGCAGTTAAAATGAAGTAGGAAGTGTGATGTTTTAAGTATGAGTACTCATGATATATCCAGTAGCGATAAATTTACACCACACATCACTTTGCAGATTCGTCCTTTACTTCCGCATATGACATCTGGATAAAGCCTGTCATGAGGATATAACAGTAATTTTTTCTTTATTCCAGTTACCTCTCTAAAGTCCCCGTTATTTTTCTTTCATTCATGTTCCCAGTGTCCTTATTCCACAGGTTTCCTTAATTGCCCAAAAGCCTGTCCCACATATTTTTCATGCCAACTTTCCCCATTACCTATTCCCAATCTCCTACAGCCCTCAGGTTCCCTGGTTTCCACTTTTTAGTTTTGTATCATTCTCAACCCCCCCCCCCACCTAGTCCTTAGTTTTCCCATATCCTCACAAGGTTCCATCAGTACTCAGTTTTCTCACTTTTCCACTCTGGATTTCTGCCATTACCATCTTTGCCAGCAACGATACAAGGACGGGCCTCCCCAAGCAAGCATTGGGCAGGTGGGGCTGGGTGAGGTCTGGCAGGAGGTGCTGGCAAAATGGGTCGCACTTGTGGCTCGCAAGATCTTCACAGGATATGACCGTTATGTAATGATGATGATGATGATGATGATGTAGTATTTTACAATAATGTTAATGATGATGGTGAATGATGATAATTCTACAGTATTAATGTTGATACTATTGTTGTCACTTATGATAGTATTAATATTACCAATAATATAATGATTACACAGTCTGCCATTGAATTAGGTGGGTCATTTCACTTGTGTAGTATGTTGGCAGGAGTCGGTTATCCTTTCCCATTAATTCAGATGCATCTAATGCAGATATGAGGTACCGTAACTTTTGAATGAGCATCAGTAGGTCAATGCTGACTGATGTGTGGAAGGGGATGCACATCATTCTTTTTCTTGCCCCAGGGCTTTTTCCTAATACAGCCAAGCCCAAGATCCAGTGCATCACTAACTGATGATTCGCTAGACCAAACAAAAGAAATGGAGGAACATTTCCTCAGTCCGAACGACAGTCGATTTGCTAGTCTGAACACTCGACCCCTCCATAGGTTTGAAGCAAGCGCGTCAGAATGTGTATGTGGTGGTGTATGAGGCTCTTCTAGTCCTCCCTCCATTCCCTCTTTTCTCCCCCCCCCTCCTTCCGCCCTGGTCCCTCCTTAATCTCCTGCCACACTCAGCACTCTGAGGCATGTCTCCCTTCCCCAGCCCTGGTTGTCTCCCTCCCCATCCCTTTGCCCTCCCCCACCTCTGCTTGTCTCGTGTGTGTGTGTGTGAGAGAGAGAGAGAGAGACAGACAGACAGACAGAATGGGGGGGGGTAGTATAGCAGTGTGGCTTTCTTGTCTCCTTCCCCCACCTCTGCTTGTCTCCCTCCCCATCCCCCTGCCCTCCACTCCTGCTTGTCTCCCAATCCCCCCATTCCCCCCGACCCCAGCTTATCTCCCTCCTCTCCCGCCTGCCATCCCCCACCCATGCTTGTCTCCCTCCTACTCTCCTGCCTTCTCCCACCCCTACTTGGTGTGCTGCCAGCTGCTTGCCTGGCCGTCAGTTGCCCTGAAGCATCTCAACATTGCATGTCTCATCACCTTCCCTTCCTGCATATGATATATGATGTCTCATTTTTTAGCAATAGTATTGTTTATGAGGATAATATCTTTACCTGTGGTGTGTCAGTGTCAGTCCATATTGATTGAGTAAGGTAGGCCTATGTGAGAGTTTTGGTTTGGGCCTGGAATGCATCTCTGACTTTTCTCCAGTATCTTATGGGGAAAATATCTTCGATATCTGACATGCAGACCGAACACTCCCATTGGTACAGTACACAACACTGCCAGGTATTGGGGTAGGCCTGTACTGTAGTGCTGTATGTGCAGCATTTCACCAATGTTCTCATTTTGGTAGTAATTGGACCCAACCTCATCCAAGAGACCATCACTCCAAGCACAGTCTTTATAGGGCCAGATTTGGGGTATCACAAAAAGTAAGAGGTAGGAATGCTGACATGATGTATCACACACATACTCAAATTGGCCAGAGAGAGCCAGAAAAAATATTTCCAGATACCTTTAATGTTACTGATCATCAACTTACAGGAAAGCCAATTTTGTCAGCTCATGAAATAAAGTTGGCATATCTTGATTTACAGGTAAATGTGTCAGCAAGAAGTATGTTTGAGTATTTATTTTTGTTGGTAGATTTCACTTGTTGCAGGTGATTGCAGCCCACCTAATTCATTAACTCAGACTGTGGTATTGGCATAATAATAATGATGATAGTATCAGTGATAATGATGGTGCTGATAGCACAGTGGAAATAATAATGGTCATGATAAAAATCAGACCAGTGCCCTGCTTTTGACACAAGGTACTGGCAGTTGCATTAGAAATCATATTGCATGGCATCCAATGTGTAAATAAAAAATGTTCATTTCACTTTATCAATATTTGCTTGGAATGATTTATATTACTGTTGAAAAAAGATTCACCAGACTGCTTTGTAACCACTAGGATATGGCTCAACCCAACAGTGATTGGTGTCACTGAATTGCAGAGTTGTGAGTGCTATTTTAACTGACCTGCATTGAAATGTCAGAATCATCTAGTATGACTAACGAATATGTAGTGATTCTTTTGAGGCATGAGTTTGTCTGTACAGCACTATATATTCATCCTTGTGTTTCATCAGCTTGGGCTAGGGTTCATAGGTGGGTAGATTTTTTTTTACTTTTTTTATGGTTCTTATTTTCATAAAAGAGGTACCTGAATCATCTACCCCGTAGCAAACTGGCTCATAATGGTCACTAACCCCTAAACCGCGGGGTTGTTTTGGCGCTCCTTGTGTGTCCCGCGGCGATATTTGCGCTCCGACAGCCTTCGTAAAAATATTTGCCAAAAATCAGTTATTAGTCCTAGAATATTATAATTAGATATGCTTATGGCACATACTTTTAGCTTTCTCCTGGGATGTTTGTTGAGCCTTCGTCGAGTACCATAGGACTTGTGGAGACTACTGAAGTTGGGTAACGAAGTCTCCACTTTACACTTCCTGACACCCCGTAATATGATTACCACAGCCTGATATTATCACTAGAAACACTATTCTATGATTTTCAGATAGTTTGGAATCCATACTCCAAAAAAAAAAAAAACTGTGAAAGCAATGAAAATTATGAACGTGTACCAGCTTCCCACTTGCGTTCATTCACCGCTGGTATTCTGTCATTTATTATTCATAAAAACACTCACACTTTATATTTCTGTTACTATATAACACTTATATATATCTGCAGTCTTTATCCATAAGTTTCCTTCAGTAATAGTAGTTTATTGTCACTGTAGGCATTCAATTTCTCTTTCAGTAAAACACGTAGCATTCACATTCTCGTCCTGTATACTAGCGTTGAGATCGAATCTGTCACTTTCACTTTCATAACGCATAGTATTCATACATGCTAGAGTGAAACTTTCATTTTCATTACTCATATTGTATATACTCGTATTCTTATATTACTACTCATTTACATTTCTATTTACATTCTCTATTTATTTACATTATTTACATTTCTATTTTATTTACACTATGTTATGCACTGTCACTTGCAGTAACCTATAAAACTATTTTCCACTGTTCACTTATATTTACATTCATTGCTTTCACTTGCTGTTTACACATTATTTACCTTTCCACGCACTGTTTTAGTCACCAGAAAGATCGTAGTCACTGTCCATCATTTTCATTGATAAATTAGCCAGTTCACGTTCCATAGCAGTCACTTAGCCCTTTACCCTTTCCACACGAGATTTAGTAGGGATAGAGGTCACAGGGCCCTTTGCATGGGGCTAAAAAGCGGCGGAATTGGACAGGCGCAAATCCGACATGGTTTCACCTTGAAAGACCACAGTAAACTGAATGCTGTGGTGGCCTAGGGGCAGTGAAAGGCTGCCAATGTCAGCGTGGTGACAGCTGCTAATATTTATGCTATGAAATGATTAGCCGGAAGTCTAGACAATACATTATAAATTAGGTAGTTCCAGGTGAATGTAAATATCACTTAGGCTTCTCCCTTCCTTTCTTATATATATTTTTGTTATGAGAATAGATTATACGGCATATTTCAAGGGGAAGTAAACGGGGAAAATTAGCGAACGAGTGCACGTGAGGTGTTGTCAGGTCGTAATTAGCTAATTCCAGGTATATGGCACTAACACTTACCTTATTTCTTTTTTGTGTATATAATTTTGTATAAGAATAGGGCATAGGGCTTATTTCAATGGATGAAATCAGTGGAAAATTCTGGGGAAGATTTACTAAGCACAGCGCGGCCGGGCAGGCGAGACAAGAGGGTAATGGAGGGGAGTCAAGAACGGGGAGAAATGGCTAAATTGTCAACAATGGATGGGAGTACAGATGAGATTAGGAGTGCTGACTAGTGTTGGACATTGGCAGTACTGATAGATGATACAAGCCACCACTTGAAAGCCCGGGCGAATTCAAAATAACACAGAATCACAAAAGTGACACCCCACGGTATGATCCCTTGCTTCCAAGCGTCACAAAAGTGACGCCCCGCGGTTAAGGGGTTAAAGGCATTGTTTCTTGCTCTCCTTTGTACTTAATAACTACCCATTTATTCTCTTTCCATCCATTATCTGTCTGTCCACTCCAGGACTCAAGACTAGATGGGGGCTATGAGTCTGTTCCAACCATTGATATCCACATGAAGCAGATGCGAATGGAAGAAGAGTGGCTGGAAATTTTACGTTCTTACATCCAGCCCATCCAACTTAAAGTCTTCCAGGGCTATAACAACGATTTGGGAGTGAGACACTCGTTCCAGCCATGTTGACTGTGGTGGTGGTTGTCATTGCTGTAATTGTTGTGATGGTTGTGGCTGAGATGGTGGTGGTGGTTCTGATTGTAGTTATGGTGGTGGTGATAGTGGTTATAGATGTAGTGGCATTTGTGACTAATGTAACCGAGGTTGATTGTGAATGTTGTCATGTGGTGGTGGCATTGATTGTCTGGTATGTGCGGTGGGGTGTGTGTTTGTGTTATTGAAGGTGATGGTTATGTAAATTGACATGGATGTGTTAATAGTCACAACTTTAATGGTTGGTGGAAGTTGTAAAGTGCCCCTTAAATTTAAAAAAAAAAAAAAAAAAAAAAAAAATGTTTTTGTGTGAGTTTGAGCTTTGAAAGGCTTCATTGAAGAATACATGGATATAGGGTCGATTGCACTTGGCACTCTTTATGCATTTTTTTATTTATTTTTTTTTTTTTTTCTGGAAACTTCCACCCTTTTTGTTTGATGATGATGATGGAAGCTGTGATGTGAATGGTATTAGTAGTGACAGAGTGATATGGTGACAGTGGATTTTTTATTATCATTTTTGTGATCTTCATAGTTAAAGTGGTTGGAGGTAGTTGTGGTAATGGGTGTAATAGTTTCAGGGGTAGTGTGATGATGGTAGTTACAGTAGTGAAATAGTTGATGGCTATGATAGTTATGGTAGTGGGTATGGAAGTGGTAAATGGCTGTGTTGCTATGTTTGTGGTTGTTGACGGTGGTGGCAGTTGCTTTATTGATGTTGCTGTCTGAGAACACAGTTGATTCTGTCAAGAAACATCGTGATATCTCTGTTTACTAATACTAACACTAAACTGGTGCACCATGAAGAACTTAATGGATTTTGTTTGTAACTGGTATGATCTTGCAGTAGATATCTTATTTTTTTTTTCATATGCATGTCGTCAGTAGCATGTGGCATCGTTCTACTAACTCTAAGGTGAGAGAAATATTAAATTTATTTTGTTTAATGTGAGGGTGTAAACATATTGCTGTTGTACAGAATTAATATTCCTTAGATGTTTTAATTGCAGTACATTATTTTATCCATGCTGAAAATATTTACCTTTGTTGATATTTTATTAAACCTGATCTAGTCCAGACTTCTCAGATTTTATTTCTCAGATTTGGTAATCAAACAGTACTCATTTTAACTTAAACTTGTGTTGCACATTTCTAGTTTGTTTCATATTAAGTTCTATTGTACTCTGAAAGTCATCCTAGCTTGCTTCAGAATCAGGCCTAATTCCTCCTGTATCAGTTTCATCGGGTGTCATTCATACTCAGTTTAGCTGGTTCCAGATTCTGAACTCACTCACTCTTAAGCTCAGTCATATCTTGCTCCAAACACAGACCTAAAAGCTCAGTCCTCTCCTGCTTAGACTTAAACCTGTGGATATCTGGTTTCAAATTAAACCCTGTTTTGCACTGAAAACTTTTCATGCTCCAAACTCAAGCTTGTCTAGCTCTAAACAAATCCAATTTTATCTCCACAGTACTTACCTCTGTCTTGCCCCTCTTCCCCCCAGCCTCCACGTGCCGTAATGAACTTCATGGTGCGGTACAAGCCTGACGAGCAGCCCTTCTTGCGCCCCCATCACGACACCTCTACCTACACCATCAATGTTGCACTCAACAGGCCAGGCATTGACTACCAGGTGAGAGAGAGAGAGAGATTCATCTTAAAGAACTTGCAAGAGAATGGTAAGGTGTTACAGTATATGTAATACTGAATACTGTACTGTACAGTATATCGCTAAGGATAATAGGGTTCTTTCCAAGGAGCCTAACTAAAGAGTTTCAAGTCAAGTAGTTGCAGAGACTTAAAATGTCTAGGCTAGCTGTAAAAGTGCAGTAAGTAAAAAAATAAATAAATAATACCATATGAAAAAGTCGGGTACAATAATTGCATGGATGATGAATGAATGGAGATTATGGCCAATATTGCAATGACTATGGTAGGACGAGGAGGAGGGAGGATTTTGCTGTAACCGAAAGTAATAAAATGTTTTCCCCTTAACCCAATATAACTTCAGTTACATTACTCATTTTTCATTTTATTCTTAGTTCCAACAGATTTTTTTTTTTTCTCTTTCAACTTTGATCAGACAGCTTGTAGTGAAGGGATAAGACTAATTCTTCCAGAGCAATGTCTCCCCAAAGCTAAACAGAGTCATCTGGTGGTAGCAATAATCTATATAAAGGTTAATACATAATCTTATAGATGTTAATGCTCCATTGTTCCCAGAAGTGCTTTTCATCATATACAGGGCAGTCCTCCTCAAATCATAGTACAGTATCACACTTGTCAGCCATAATGTCTAATACCCAGTGTGCAAGCTCCATCCTTCATACTGCTCCAGTACCCACAGTACAACCACCATCCATAATTATCAAGTACCCATAGTACTGCAAAGGATGTACCCATGGATTGGTGTGGATGGTATTGGCCTATGTTTAAGTTATCGGTGAAATTATTGCTGACATTAATGATACTATTTTGTGAGTTCTGATGTGTGACCGGTGTGAAGGTCACCTGTATCATTAGTGAAAAGACCACTTTGATATGAGGTCTATGTGGCAGCTCTTAAGATACCTATT